>NC_041220.1:134275396-134339616 GCF_002837175.3 Physeter macrocephalus | reverse complement strand
GAGCCTGTGCTCCGCAACGGGAGAGCCCACGACAGTGAGAGGCCCGCGTAACGCAAAAAGAAAAAAAAAAAAAAAAAAAAATAAGTTGAGCAGAAGCAAACATAGATTAATAGCTAGTTGGTGTAATGCACTTCATAACCTTGACTCTTTCTCTGTTTAACCCCATCTTGTCGTTCTAATTCACCATCATATTTCTAAAACTCTGCTTTTTTTTTCCTGCAGCTGCATGAGCAGGTGCAGGTTGGTAACACTGAATCAGTGTAATTGACCTGATTGATCATAATATTAAGATTCTCTCTCTGAATTCACGAAAAACTACTGGGTAAATGTAGAGCAAAGGATATTTTATTGACACAGTAGACCCTAATAGCAGTCTGCCTTTTAAAAATACAACTGAGGTTTTCGTTCTGTAAGTGCGTCTTTCCCCTCGCTTTGAAATGAGAAATACCATATCATTTTGTTTTCTGCTGCACATTGGCTACAATCCTAAGTTTTCACGCAAAGCAGAATAAATCATTCAGACATGTGATATTCACAAGCATGGCAGTTTAAGTAAAATTAGGACTATTCCTTTTAATTCAAATTCCTGATAGATTTTATTTTTTTGAAGCCAGGCGTACAAAAGGGAAATGTAACATAGATATGCCTATTTAAATAAATTGGGCTGCCTGGCCTCTGGAAACTTTTTTGAAGGTTCAAATACATGCAGGAAAGGTATGCTTTAATGTCCAGTTGTCTTTTCTACCTAACAAGGTGTATCCAAATTAACCTTTTGTTTGGCTATATCTCTTATAACAAGAAATGGAGACGAATATAAAAGAAGTAGGGCTGACTAACATGAAACAAAATGGAAGGAAACTTTGTGGCATCTTTATGTAAAAGGTCGTAGGGGAAGGTAATATAATCTTGAAGAACCGACAAACCTTCCTAGGTGATAAGACGGTGCATAAGGGTAGAAGAGAGAGTCATGTCTTTAACATATATCAGATTTAAAGAGACAAGTGCTAATAGTCAGATATTCTGTGCAGTTGACATTTGAACTGATGAAAACTATCTCATGTCAGAACTTACTATTGGTTTATATAATTCAAAATATAGCCAGATCCAAAGCAGTCTTTCAAAGTCCATAATATACAAAGTGCACAAGTATATATACTTGATATCTAATCTGTTTTAGATATTCTGTAAGTCTAATGAATCAGTTTATATTTGAAGCACAGTTATAAAGCAAACTTTTCAATGTTGTGAACATTTAATTGAGGCCATTACTCTCTGGTGAGCAAGTCTGAACATTTGAAATACTCTTTTTTTTAAAGTTTTTATTTTATATTGGAGTATAGTTGATTAACAATGTTGTGTTAGTTTCAGGTGTACAGCAAAGTGATTCAGTTACTATACATATACATGTATCTATTCTTTTTCAAATTATTTTCCCATTTGGGTTGTTATATAATATTGAGCAGAGTTCCCTGTGCTATACTGTAGATCCTTGTTGGTTATCCATTTTAAATATAGCAGTGTGTACATGTCAATCCCAAACTCCCTAGCTATCCCTTCTTTGGTTGAGTCCATACTTCCAGGCTGATGGGTGTGGCTAGGAAAAATAAAAGTTAAATAAGAAAATGCATATTAAAATAGATACATCTAAATTTAGCGACATATGGCAATCAGAATTCTAAGATGGCCTCATGATTCTTGTCTCCTGGTATTCTAAAATTTCTATAGTAACCATCCCTTGATTGTGGGAAGGGCCTGTAACTTTCATCTAACCAGTAGAAGAATACAGTAAATTGAAGAGATTTTGCAGATGTAATTATGGTCCCTATTCAGTTGACTTCATGCTAATAAAAAGGAATAACATCTGGGGTGGTCTGTCCTAGTTAAGTGAGACTTGTAAAAGAGGGTCAGAGGCAAGAGACCTGAAGCAATAGACTCCCTCTCTTTCTCCATTACTGGCTTCAAGTAACTAAGTTGATATGCATTCTGTGACCACAATTAATTCTGCAGAGAACCTAAAGGAGCTTAAAAGTGGACACTTCCTTAAACAAATCTAAAGATGAGAATGAAGCCTGTACAACACTTTGATTATAGTTTGGTAAGATGATGAGCACAGAACCTAATGAAGCTGTGCCTGGAGCAATGACCAATAAAAATTGTAAGATAAAAACACTATGTTGTTTTAAGTCTCTAGTGTATCATAACATATATGTGTGTGTGTATATATATATATATATATACACACACACATATACACACACATATATACAATATTTTATATATATGTGTGTGTACATATATATGTATGTGTATATATATATACATATTACAAGACAATAAGTTACCAAAAAAAAAAAAACCCCACACATAATGTATGAGTCTCTCTGTATGAAATGTCCAGAATAGGAAAATGTACAGAGACAAAGTAGACTGGTGGTTGTCTAGGGCTTGGGGAGTTGGAGAGTGGAGAATGACTGCTAATGGACATAGAGCTTCATTTTGGGGTGACAAAAATGTTCTAAAAGTGAACTAACATGATAGTTGCATAACAATGTGGGTATACTGAAAATCATTTCTTTATATACTTTAAAAGAGTAAGCTGAAACATTGAATTATAACTCAATAAAACATTTTGAAATGTGAAAAAGAAATGGACATATATCTGTTTTTCTCTTTTTGACTTACTTCACTCTGTATGACAGTCTCTAGGTCCATCCACGTCTCTACAAATGACCCAATTTCATTCTTTTTTTATGGCTGAGTAATATTCCATCGTATATATGTGCCACATCTTCTTTATCCAGTCGTCTGTCGATGGGCATTTAGCTTGCTTTCGTGACCTATTGAAAATAGTGCTTCAGTGAACATTGTGGTACATGTGTCTTTTTGAATTATGGTTTTCTCTGGGTATATGCCCAGTAGTGGGATTGCTGGGTCATATGGTAATTCTGTTTTTAGTTTTTTAAGGAACTGCCATACTGTTCTCCATAGTGGTTGTATCAATTTACATTCCCACCAACAGTGCAAATGTTGGACACCAAGGGGGGACAGCAGGGGGGTAGGGGTGGTGGTGGGATGAATTGGGAGATTGGGATTGACATATATGCACTAATATGTATAAAATAGATAACTAATAAGAACCTGCTGTATAAAAATAATAAAATAAAATAAAATTCAAATAAAAAAAGAAATGGACATACAAAAGTTGAGGAAATTAATGTATGGCAGAACTACAAGGAATGTTAAAGAAAGTTCTTTCTGTGGAAGGAAAATTATATATTCAGAGACTTGGTTCTACCACAGAAAAATGAAGAGCACTGGAAGTGGAATAATTGATAGTACATTAACAATTGTATTTTTATTCCTAATTACTCTAAAAGTTAACTCTTTAAAAAATAAATAAATAAAAGTGAAATGAATGACAAAGAAAACAAGAACGGGAGCGAGTAATACAGCATATACTGTTACACTACACATGAAACAGTTGAATATTTCTTAAAGGCAATTATATTATTTTTAAATGGACTTTGTAAGCTCTAGGAAAGCTACTATATAGAAGCAATAAAGGAGATAAAATACAAGTATGTGAGTGCACAATTGAATTCATAGAGAGAAAAAAATGAAATAAAAATAGAGGAAGCATAAAACAGTGCTTAGAGGGAAATTTATATCATTAAATGCTTCCATTAGAAAAGCAAGGTCTAAAATCAAGTAATTTAGAACTCCACCATAATAAATTTGGGAAAGGAAAGCAAAGAAATACAAAACATGTTGAATAAGGAAATGATAGTAAGCAATTAGAATAAAATCAATGAAATCGAAAAAACAAAAGATAACTTTTTGAAAATATCAAAATAATCAGTACACCTCTAGTGATGCTGACCAAGAAAGAAACAGAAAAAGATAGAATAAAAAAATTTGTCAATATGAAGAGTGAAAGAAGTAACATCATTACTGATAATGTTAATTATATGTAAAAAAAAAACCCTATACCAATAAATTTGGCAACCTAGATGAAATGGACCCATTCCTTAAAAGACCTAAACTACCAAAACTCAGTCAAGAAGAAATAGATATAGATAACTTTATTAGTCCTACATTTATTAAACAAACTGATTTTTTTGTTGTTGTTTAAAAACCTTCCAAAAATGAAAACACCAGGGCCAGAAAGTTTCACTGATAAATTCTAAAAAACTCTTAAGAGAGAAGTAATATGAATGCTTCACAATCTGATCCAGAAAAATAGACAAAGGTGGAATACTTCCCAATACATTCTATGATGCCAGCATTACACTAATACCAAAAGTAGACACAGGTATTACAAGGAAAAAACTATAGTAGAATAAAATCAATGAAATCGAAAAAACAAAAGATAACTTTTTGAAAATATCAAAATAATCAGTACACCTCTAGTGATGCTGACCAAGAAAGAAACAGAAAAAGATAGAATAAAAAAATTTGTCAATATGAAGAGTGAAAGAAGTAACATCATTACTGATAATGTTAATTATATGTAAAAAAAAAACCCTATACCAATAAATTTGGCAACCTAGATGAAATGGACCCATTCCTTAAAAGACCTAAACTACCAAAACTCAGTCAAGAAGAAATAGATATAGATAACTTTATTAGTCCTACATTTATTAAACAAACTGATTTTTTTGTTGTTGTTTAAAAACCTTCCAAAAATGAAAACACCAGGGCCAGAAAGTTTCACTGATAAATTCTAAAAAACTCTTAAGAGAGAAGTAATATGAATGCTTCACAATCTGATCCAGAAAAATAGACAAAGGTGGAATACTTCCCAATACATTCTATGATGCCAGCATTACACTAATACCAAAAGTAGACACAGGTATTACAAGGAAAAAACTATAGACACCAATATCTTTCATAAATACACACACACACACACACACACACGTACATGCTTGAATACATAAATGCAGTCTCAACAGGAACAAATGCAGACTGTAGCAGGGGAGTTTAACTATATGATAGAAAGATGAGAGATGATGATGGATGAATAGATAGATAGATAGATAGATAGGTAGGAGACATATAGATAGATTGGTTGATACAGAGAATTCAAGCTATCTTAGAAAGTTGGAATAAAAGAGCTGACTTAAGTACTTTAGCAACAATATTTTTTATTAGAAACTCTAATATTAAAGACAAAAAAATTGTATGTACACACTGTACTCTAGTTAGTCAATTTCTTTCTTACAGGAGTACAGGTTAGCAAGTCTAAAACTACTTTGCATTTATGCAGTCTCTGAATTTGGTTGCAGAGTTAAATGGAATGATCTTTCATCTTATTCACAGTTTTAATCAAGTAAAAATCAATAATCACAATTTGACAAAAATTAACTTTAAGAAATTTCTTGAAAATAGATTTCTGAATTTGTTTAATAGAGAAGAAAAAGGCACCACATGGTTTAAATATAATATGACAGGATTTCCTCAACCACTGCTTAGGGAAACTCCAGACATTAATATGGAACGTTAAACCTGATTGACAGCAATTTTAGAGGCTGCTGAAAAGTCACTGGGTAATGAGCTATTTGTTAAACACGGTCTAATATTAAAGTCACTGGGCTAGCTATAGAAAGACAAATATTTATGTGTGAATTTAATTTAAAACTGGCCCTCACTTCTGAGAAATCTAGGCTATTATTAAAACAAAATTGACAAACAGGAAAAAATATATAAAATACTAATATTTTCAATTGCTTAAAGCTAAAACTGTTTGGATTATGACACAAGATGTATAGCAAACAGTGTGAGTAATAGAACCAAACTACAGATATATAAAATGAGATTATTTTTTTGTTATGATATCACTAATCGTATTTATTATACACCTAGGGTAATCATTCTTAAAACACACTTCTAATTTGAGAATATGCGCTCTACAGACCTTATGGTGCTATCAGCATCTTTGTTTTATAAGCCTGTTTCCTCATTCTAAAACCAAATTGCTTTGACAAGATTAAAAGAAAGATCAGTAATTTCTAGGAAGAGCTAACTGATATTTACCTAAGAATATTTTCCATATTAAATGTTGCAATTGTGACTCACCATAATAATGTTTTATATATATATATATATACGGTGCAGTTTAACTGGAGGAAAATGAAATAATCAAGAAATGATTTTTCCCTTCAACCATAAAGAAAATACCTAGAAGTAATATCTAAAACTACATATAAAATGAATTATCTAATAGAAGTTAAATCTTTTAAAAGTTTAAATAAAATCATAATTGTTACCTTTTTTAGAGCTGGGGATAACCTTACCTGCTTGTCGTTTACCTGTACATGTAAACACAGCCTTTAGTAACGTATGTGACTATTTCTAGAACCTGATTTCATCCCAGCTTCTTCTTTAGTGATCACAATGTATTATGTATATATACATACTTGGTTACAAGTAATAATTTGGCAAAAGAAAATTGCTTATACTTCAATGGTGAATAAATGTCACTTTCACTAGGATATACACAACTAATGAAGAAGATGCATTTTTAGTTCTCATATGCAGACATTAAGCAGAGGACTGGAAAGCATGCCATAAATACACGGTGCTGTAGAACACATTCTTATTATTATCTAACATAAAATTATATTTTACTACCATTCATATTGTTAAAGGTGCAATAAAGAGAAAGTCAATATTCCTTTTACCATTTGGTCTACTTTTATGTTTTAATTTTATTGAGCTATCCATCGACAGCATTTTTAACACCCCAATAACTCACTTCTGTATGTAAGAAAAGGTTATGCATAGAGAGGAAGCTGAGAGATACTTGCACTTTGGGTCGTTTCAAAGTCATCACCCCCGAAACTAAAATACAGAGTAACAAATACATAGTTACCCAAAGATTGCACTTGTTGGTTGTTCAAATAAATCAGGTTTTTCAAATAAGTCAGGTGGCGAGGGGAGGTTGGATGTATCATAGTACACTGAGACAGGGCTTCCACATGCAGGCAGGAATGCACTTCCTTTTACTGCTTTTGACCTAGGATTATCTATGTATTTAAAAATAAATATTTCCAGATACATGAAAATATTCATTTAAATTTTATTGGGACTGCCTTGTTTCCAACCCCTCAAATTAGAGCACGAAAATAAATAAGAAAAAGGAAAAAAAATCAGATTTAGGTGTATAGGCACTAAATTTTCCTTTTTCAGGCAAATACATCCAAACAATTGGAATTTTTAATGAATTTGCAATGATAAGTCACTTTGTACATGGAGATGTAGCTGCTTTACTTTTCTATTATCTGAAGACCATAATATATATAGAAGGAAGCTAATGGTTATAGACCAATTTTTATTTGACTGCTTTATTATGAGTGTGTAGACTTTAGAAAAATAGAAATTCCATTTACCTGTGAGTTGCACAGAAGAGAAAAAGTTATTTGAATAGAGAAGGTTATGGTTTTTTGTTTGTTTGTTTTTTGATTTTTTTTTTTTGTTTGAAGGTGTGATGGTTTTATAATTCATGAGGGATCAAAGCTTCTCTTTCTGTTGCCCCATTCTTAGCACATTTCTTAAAGTTTTGTTGGCTGCTATAGTGAACTATCAAAAAATACATCATGGCTGAAACATGATACAAGTAAATGTTTTATTTATTAAAAGTCCAGTGTAGGTTTGTTGGAGGGTTCTCATTCAAGGGATGACCTAAACACACAGGGTTGTTTATCCTCCTGGAGGACATAGAAGTGATGTGCCTCACTTCTGCCCACGTTAATTATATGTCTGCTGAATGTGCAAAAACAAACGCACAAAATTCATGATGATAAATATATAACTAAATAAGCATAGTAAAATTCCGAGATATTAACCCAAGTCCATACCTCTGCCACACACACAAATTTATAAAGATTGCCTCAAGTCCTTTTCTTGGTTCAGTCATCAAGGATGTTTTCTATTCTCTACTGACAAGGGAAAGTAAGTGTAGCAGAAATCAAAGTGAAAATAATTTTTTTAAAGTTAATAAACTAAATTAACTGAGTTTCAAAATGAGAGAAAAATTGGGTTTAGGGGGCTAACTTGATAGGAAAATTTCTGTATGAGATGCAAGAACTTGGGCTGTTTAAGTTCAAAAAACAGACCTTAAAAGTTTATTTTCCTATAAATAAGGAATACAATAGCTAAAGAACCAGATGACCCAGTCGACTTATAATAAGTTGTTTTGGAGGAATGAGTAGAAGCATTATTAGAAAAAGAGAGATGTTTAGTTGCTTGATGAGAACATAAATACATGCTCTGGTTCCCCCTACCGTGAGCTGATTCCTGAGAGGAGAGAGTTGAAGATAAAAACCCCAGATGGGTTTGGAGGAACTGAAAGTAAAAACCTTGCCTCAATATCTGTATGAAGTCTGTGGATGTGTTGAGTTTTGAGAGGGATTTTCCATGCCAACATTGCACATAAATAGAGGCAAAGCGAGTCTAACCAGAGTCTTGAGGACCATCTCCTTTCAAAGCCTTTACCCCAAATGCCTTGCATTTCCTCTACTTCCAAATGGAGCGTCCAGATTTTCCATAGCACATCCTGTTTTAGAGCCACTGACATGTCAGAAAGGTAGTGAAAATATAAAGCAGTAATAAATGAAAAGATAGGATGAGTTTGTTCCCATTGTGGGAGATGGAGAATGTCTTTGTACCAAAGGACTCTAGGACTTAATGTTATGTTATAGACTGTTCTCCCTCCAAAAATTCTGTCAGTTAAGGAAGAACTAGGACAAGCTAAGTGAACACATTAAGAACTGGAAAAAAAAAAAAAAAAAAAAAAAAAACGGACTTTACCTTAAAATGGCTAACTTATAATTTAAGATATGAAAATGGGAGTTTTTGCTACAATAAGGTAAATTTCAGAGAAATAGAGATTATTACAGTTCTTTATCCCCAAGTTCATGTAACTGCAAGACTTTTGCTTACTAGTTCATGCAGTTAACTTTTAAATTATTATCTTTAATAACATATACTCTGTATTAGTCTGCTTCAGCTGCCATAACAGAATACCACAGGTTTGGTGACTCAAACAACAGAAAATTATTTTCTCACAGTTCTGGACGCTAGAAGTTCAAGATCAAGATGCTGTTAGCCTGGCTTGTAGATGGCCACCTTCTTTCTGTGTCCTTATATGGCCTTTTCTCTGTGCATGCATGGAGAAAGAGATCTTTGGTATCTCTTCATCTTCTTATAAAGACACCAATTTATATAGTATTCGGACCCCACCCCCCCATGACCTTATTTAACCTTCATATTCTCCCTAAAGATCAAATCTCCAAGTGCAATCCCATTGGGAGTTAGGGCTTCAACATACAAATTGAGGTGGGGAAGATCAGAATTCAGTCCATAAGAATACTCCCAAGATTTTAAAAGTAAATTCTGAAAAAATAAAATATTGCCTAATACTGTTTCACTCCGAATCAACTGCTCCGAAGATTTGCTCACACCTCATATTAAGATTTATGGTACATTTAAACGTCAGTGAGTCAAGATAACTGACTGAAAATAAAATTTCAATTGTAGATTTATTATAATTAGTAACATAATAAAATATAATAATGATTGCTTCTGTGAGGATTTCAAATAAAGTTAAACTTTCTTTACAGATACAGTGACCATCGTTATAAAATATAAATGCTAGAATATATCTGTATATGTTGCATTAAAATGATTTAGGTGATACATTTAGAACATATAATGCTATTTCCTTCCAGAATTCTACTTTTCAGTGTTTCTCCCATTTTTGTTCCTTTTGAGTAGCTCTTGGAAGCCATTATGTCACTCCTTTTTGAGTTTTATTCACTAACTTGTGGACAATATTTAATGACCAAGTCTAAAGAACAGAGAGATGAAAAAGCCCACCTAACCAATGAAGATCTGCATTTCAGAGAATTTCCTTCTTTGACTTCTGAGTGTCTTTGTCAGGTTCATAGTGCTTTTAAGAAGTATTTAAGTTGCTGCTGTTCTTCTGAAGTTCAAAATATACTCAGTGGCTATCAACCCACTGATGTACTTTTCTATCAGTATATAGGCATTTGAATTGTTCTTTTTTAAAAATTCTTTTATTTTTTAAATTTTATTTTTTTATACAGCAGGTTCTTATTAGTTATCTGTTTTATACGTATTAGTGTATACATGTCAATCCCCATCTCCCAATTCATCCCACCACCACGACCCCCCTACCCCAGCTTATCCCCCTTGGTGTGCATTTGTTCTCTACATCTGTGTCTCTATTTCTGCCTTGCAAACCGGTTCATCTGTACCATTTTTCTAGATTCCACATGTATGTGTTAATATATGATATTTGTTTTTCTCTTTCTGACTTACTTCACTCTGTATGACAGTCTCTAGGTCCATCCATAGCTCTACGAATGACCCAATTTCTTTCCTTTTTATGGCTAATATTCCATTGTATACATGTACCACATCTTCTTTATCCATTCGTCTGTCGATGGGCATTTAGGTTGCTTCCATGACCTGCCTATTGTAAATAGTGTTTCAATGAACATTGGGGTGCATGTATCTTTTTGAATTATAGTTTTCTCTGGGTATATGCCCAGTAGTGGGATTGCTAGGTCATATGGTAATTCTACTTTTAATTTTTTAAGGAAGCTCCATACTGTTCTCCATAGTGGCTGTATCAATTTACATTCCCACCAACAGTGCAAGATGATTCCCTTTTCTCCACACCCTCTCCAGCATTTGTTGTTTGTAGATTTTCTGATGATGCCCATTCTAACCGGTGTGTGGTGATACCTCATTATAGTTTTGATTTGCATTTCTCTGATAATTAGTGATGTTGAGCAGCTTTTCCTGTGCCTCTTGATCATCTGTATGTCTTCTTTGGAGAAATGTCTATTGTTCTTTTTAGATTTTGATTTTACATTTAAAGACAAGCAATAATTACCATTGCAATGCACAAAGTATGCCACATCTTCAATTTCCAAATACAAGGAAAGAGAAAGATCCTATAGGACTGGGAGGCTAAATTGGCATAAAGCCATAGCCAGAGGACAAGGTATAGAAACAAAGACTCAAGTATAACACAATAGAGGTGACATTAGGGTTACTGATTTTTGTAAAATCTTTGTAAGAGCCTAGCTATTCAATATATTATAAAAAAACAACTTTTTAACTTGAAATTGGTACCTCACAATGCTTAGAGTATAAGCTATGACTACTGAATTTACGAATAGCAGGTTGTTCATAGTGATGTTGTTTAATCTTACTCAATTCCAAAGGGAAGAGAAGAATTGTTTCAGTCTGACTGAATGGATGGAGAACAAGAATATTGTTAGACTTTGAAAATTTGCAACTAAACTTAACATTGAATTACTTTGTGGTTGAGAATCGTTCTGTATGTAGTGACAGTCACCCCATCTTAATGCCAGCAGAAGGGAAAGCATGCCCTCACATCTAATTTGGATCTTAGCTTGTTCTATTTCTTACTATAAAAACATCAATTAAGAAACAAAAAGCAATTTTTATTGGGAACATCACATATAATGGAAAATTATAATACAACTTGCTGATTAAAAATGGAATGAATGAAATGGCATTATGATTTTTGAGCACAAATTAAAGTCATATAAATGAAGATGAATGGAAGCCAAAATACTGACAATAACATAACAATTAGTAATTCCGAAAGCCTATTCCAATTAGGTACTATATTTGTAATCAAGCAAGGTATTTGAGCCAATGAGAAAAAAGTGTTATAATATGAAAATTAAAACCATTACATATAGAAAAGCACTTCTTGAAGTGAGATCTATTTTAAAATTTGAATCACCATGGGCTCCAATTAACCAGAAGAAATGTTGCTAAACCATTTCCCTCAACTATTATAATTTTCTAATTGAAAGCCAAAACTGATTTAGTGAATATTATATATTTACTATCCTTCAAGTTACATGAGGATTGCAACATGCATATGAAAATGTTTTCTGAATTTCCATACCAATTAAGAGAAAGCAACCTTAGAGATAGACTAGAGTACTGACTATATATATCACTTAACTGCCTTATCAGTTCATAGGGTGTTAAAATTGTATGTTTAGAAACTAAAATAAGAGAATAGTATAGGTTTAAAAAGAACAGAAAGTAGATATCCAACTTTAAAAAAATTTGTACCTTTAAATTTTCTTGGCCAGGTTCATGATACATTTGAAATAAAATATTACAGTACAGATTCTCTCTGACTAAAGCTTATAAATATACCACTATAACTTAATTGTTTTTCTTAAAATTTAGATAGAGGCTGAGTTCTGAAAATATATCTGAACATTATTAACATAGTTAGAAAGACATAATTCTGCAATACAAGTGTCATTTTTATTCTCACAGTTCATTCTCAAGGGAGGACACAGCAGTGATCACTCTGGTAGAATAAACAAGCTTTAACTATTGCTTTACTTAAGTATGTTATCTCCTTCAAATCACAGATCATTAGGAAATAAAATCAAAAGCTATATCACTGATAAAATATCCTACCACAATTGTGGTAGGCTGAATATTGGCCCTCCAAAGAGGCCCATGTCCTCATCCCCAGAACCTATGAATATGTTACCTAATATGGAAAGAGGGACTTTGCAGAGGTGAATAAGTTAAAGATCTTGAAATGGGGAGATTATCCTCCTGATGGGTCCTACATGTAATCATGAGTGACCTTATAACAAGAAGGCAAACAAGTCAGTGAAAGAGAAAGCAATTTGCCAACAAAAGCAAAGATGAGAATGATGTGGCCAGGAGTCAAAGAAGGTAGCAGTCCCTAGAAGCTGGAAGAGCCAAGGAACCTCCAGAAGGAACCAGCTTGCCGATATCTTGAGTTTAGCCCCTTGGGACTCATTTTGGACTTCTGACTTCCAGAACTGTAGTGTAATAAATTTGGGTTATTTTAAGCCATTAAGTTTGGAATGTGATTTGGTACAGCAGCAATAGAAGCCTACTACAGCAATAGATACAATTTTATATCTATTTGGAAATTTACTAATCAAACACATTTAATCTGTCTTCAGATGCAACCAATGGCATAACATATGTGAAATGTTTCTGATAACTGTATATTATTAACTAATACTAAATACTATTAAAACTAATGGTTTTTGCTGATACAATAAGCAGTAGTTAAAATGTTCACCTCAGTGCACAACTCCAGGTGCAAGATTGACATAATATTTCATAAAAGTGATGCTCCTTGAAGTGGCATAATGGAATATCCTTACAGATGCTCATCACCCTACTGTCTCCAAGCAGCAGATTTAATGTTTTAGTTCCCCAATTCCTCGTACCAAGTTTTGTATTTGTGGTGTCATACCAACTGCAAATAACAGCAAATCTAATTCAGCCTGGATTAAACAATAAGGATATTTTTATCTATCATAAGTTGGAAGGCAGTTACTCAATGTGTCATCAAGAACTCTGGTTCTTGCTTCCTCTCCTCTCTGCTGTCCACAGTGACAGCTGTATGCTAAGGCCGTGTCATCTTGTCATCATAATATGGTTATCAACAGTAAAATAGACTATATTTTTCTTTGTTTCATGAACAGTATATAAAAGAGAGTAGCCTCACATACTAATAGAAGTCTTTCCTTTGCATCTGATTGAGTCTACTTAGGTTACATGCAAACTCTTAATGCAACGAGTATCTTTAAAAAAAGTCATGCATTGTGTTTGAATTAAACCTTGGTTCCTTAACCAAATATTATCAAAAAGGCATTAACATGGTTATCACAGGCTTATCTCATTCTGCACCTGGAACTGAGGTTGCCAGCTCTGAGCCCTGTGGGCTGCTTAGGGGAAGAGTGATTATCTGCCCAACATTTTTATGTAATGAAGGCAAGGCAAAGGAGGAATGGATGTTGAAAACAAGTATATGGTTCACTAAAATAAGCTCAAACTGAGATTTCCTCGAAAAGCCTTTTCTTATCCCCTTCTCACGTACCTAGAACTGAGCATACTTTATTCCCCTTAGATTTTGACGAATACCTCATTCCTGATCTCATGCATGCATCTATTCCAGGTTCTTGTCTTGTAGTACAAGTCCCCTTAACAAGTGCACAGATGTCACACCCTCATCACATTGTCCTTTAGAGAATTGGGTCATGGGGAACAGGCACTAAGGTGCCCAGGAAGTAAATAAGTGATTTGTCCCATGATCCAGAAACCTTGTGCATCCTGTCAAGATCAATACATTAATTAATTAGTTGACACTTTTAGAGACACAAATGAGATATAGTCGCAAACACATGACCTTCTCAAAAAGGAAAGATTAGCGCCCTGTGGGTTGATGTAAATAGGTAGTTGATATGTTGAAAAGTGTTTGATCAATTGGGAAATACATTTTTCTCCACTCTGTTGTCTGTAAGGAAGAATTGGGAAGGTGGTTGAAGGCCAGTTAACGGAAGGTAGGGTTGAAACAAGAAGGCTGAACACTGCATTTGTTTCTTGCTCTTTCCTGAAAGCAGCAGGAAACAAATCCAGGAGTCCGGAGAGCCAGTGAAGCTTTGGTGAACCAACTCATTTTCAGAAGTAGAGACATTTTCCATGTGTCCCTTTATTCCTTGATTTGCCTCTACCCTGATCTCAGGAGATTTAAGGAATGGCGCTGAGACCAAAGTCTGCACCCGTAGGGTGAAATCCTGATAGTCTAGAAATCATGGTGAGAGGTAGATAGAAAGAGTCCTTGAGCCCAGGCACTACCTAGGTACTGGAAAGTGAACCGGTGCACAGGCAAAGAGGAAAAAAAGTCTCTGAGGCTGCTATAGCCATGTCCAGAATTTGCCTCCAAACCTTCTCCCCCAAGCTCCAGTACTTTTCAGTCCCTATCTGGGAGATAAAAACATCTCCTGGGAACTCTGAATGTAACCTTAGGAATGCTGAACTTAACCTATAGGATAGAGCAAAACTTGCACCGAAGAAACATAAAAGAGGTTTAAATGACTGTGTATTGTTTTGGTGCTTCTACATATGCATGTATGATAAGAATCGATATTGGTTGTTATATGCCTGTAATTTCCCATCTCATAAGTAACAAAGGGAACATTCTGACAAGTGGAAAGCTGGAGATAGATAAGTGAGTCAATGGGACAAACTCACCTGCCTTTTGCTGCCAATAGCTTTGTTAGAATTTAGCATGAGCTTCAGTCAATTTGTTGGACCCTTTGGGTGCTGGGAATAGAACAGGTTTTTGTGGTGGTAATTTTTGCCAATTGGAAACTTCTGCAAAAAGAGTATTCATCCCCAAGGATGAAGCACTTATTGGCAGGTAACTTTGGGTGATTTGGACTTGGGGTTAAAGGGCTACTAAACACATTCTTTTATGACATGCAGCTTGCGAATGAGCTCCTGTTAAATCGGAAGCCTCAGCCATAGAAGCCTGGTGACTCTGGGTTTTTGAGTCAAGTTGAAGTCTGTGGCTAAGAAGCTAGAAAAGGCCCCCCAAACATGCGGTCTAGAGATGACCATGGCCAACCTATCCCCACCAGCTTCTTGGCTTTACATGAGAGAATGACAGCAATCCCTTTGAGGGGAGAAGGTGACATGGCAGGGAGGAAGGAGTTGTCTCCTTTTCTACTGCCTGGTATAAAGCCAAGGCCGCTGGCTGCTTTGGAATCCTTGACTCACAGAATTTCCATTAACTGGCAGGGCCTGAACGACTGATATTTAGCTAAGCTGAAAACCAGTTGTGAACGCTATAGTTATTTCAGCCTCAGTACCACGTGTTCCAAACTGAACGCAGCCCTGGTGATTCTGCGCAGGGTGCAGAATTCACACTCTGAGACTCGGACTGATCAAGAACACTCTTTTTGGGGGGCCATGGCTATGGGAATGGATCGTGAGTGTGGGTTGAACTGTCTGGGTCAGTTACGTAGATGCACTTGGGGAGGGTCTGTTTTCTGATGAGACGAACTGAAATTTAGGTACTGATAGGGTCACTTTGTTTCTGAGGGAGGGGCAATAACTTCAAGTCAGACTTAACGCCTCCTACCAAAGATACCCCCTTTACCTCTAGGTGGGGTAGGCCATATTGCACATATTGCATGAAGTGTGCCCCTAACCTCTCCTGGCACATTAACTAAATTCATAGACTCAAAATCAAGGAAAAATGATCACATGGATTAAAGTCCATGTATCATCTTGTTTGATGATGAGTAAATACTAACAAAGTCCTTTGAGAGCCACCTTATCCTATTTAAATTTATCACCAGAAATAGCTCTTTTGCATTAGTAATGTTGATCAAACATACTGAAACTAAACATTTACATAAAAAATCCCCCACCCCTGTCATTCACATGTTGAAGCCTGTAGATTGGAGAAAAATGCACAGTGTAAGAGCAGCGAGTTTCAGTTTTATTCAAGGATCTTACTGAGGACTATAGCCCAGGAGACAGGCTCTCAGATGCTCTGAGGAACTGCTCCAAAGAGGTAGGAGAGGACGCAGTATATATATATATGTGATTTTTTTGGCTGGGAAATACATGTAGTTGAGCATACATCTTGGTAAAAGGTTACTGCGAATCACAAAAAGAGACATCTTAAGTTAATGATTTTAGTATTTTTCTACGTATGAGAAGATTCAAACATTTGCGGTCCTTGACATTCTTCTTTAATATGCATCTTAATTGTTTAGGGGCCATATATCCAAAACACTGAATGTTTCATTATGTTTTTCTACATCCTGAATTCCCCTCAGGGTGCACTGTCCATGGGTGACTGCAGTAGGTTGCTATTTAATCCCTGTATAACTGGATGAAGAGTGATGCTTTTCATTCTTTTTGTTTACAAGCCCTTCCCCCAACATGATGGTGTTTGGAGGTGGGGTTTGGGGGAGATAAATTAGGTTTCGATGAGATCATGAGAGTAGGGCCCCATGGTGGGATTAATGCCCTTATAAGAAGAGGAAGAGAGATCAGAGCTCTCTCTCTCACTCGGTGCAGGCAGAAAGAAGAGCTCATGTGAGCCCACACTGTGATGATGACCACCTACTAAACCAAGAGAAGCTTTGAATGAAAGCTACTTTGCTGGCACCTTGATTTTGGACTTCCCAGTCTCCAGAACTGTGAGAAATAATTTTTTATCATTTCTATACTATCATTTTTATGGTATTTTGTTATGGCAGTTCAGGCTAACTAAGACAGTTACCGATTGCCATAATCTCATCTTCCACTGTCTTTTCCTCTCCACTGATGACATCTGTTCCAATAAGAGCAATATCAGTTCACAATAAATAGACAGGGATTTTTATATGGAGGGTATTTACATCTACATCAGGTTACATTATTCAGATTATAGAGTTAATAATGTAACCACAAAATTGATTCAAGTTCTTGATAATTTTGCGGAAATATTATATATGTATTTTCACTGTTACCGAACTCAGGTCTGGCTGCTTGCTGCTCAAAAGCCAATACAAGTGTTGGTTGGAAAGGAAACGTTGCTTTCTTCAGGAGGCCAGTAACCTGGTGAGAAGGTGGACTCATGTCCTAAAGCCAATTCCCCACTGCTGATCAGGGGGCAAGAGCTTTTAAATGGGTGTTTCAGGGATCTATAGGCAGAGGGAGGGCGCTACGTGTAGAACAGCACAATCAATTCTGACAATCATCTTGAAATTGATTATGCAGTGGTCTGACTAGCATCATCTTGATTGTTTGAAGTACAGTTAATCAGCTCCAGAGTTGGTTTGTTCCAATTACCCATGAGGCCAGTTCTTAGAATTGTGTGAGGTGGAGCAGCTTATGTCATGGCTACAGTGTGGTCATTTAGTTAACTTCATCCACCTGGTGGGGGTGTCAGTATATTCAAAACAGCTCAAGGATGTGGCTCAGAATATTGCCTATAGCCCTTGAGGAGGAACTAAAGGTCCTTGACTTTGTTTATTTAATTATTTGGTCTTGTTTGACTGCTTTCCTTTGTTTCTGCATTTTTCTCACTTCTCTGACTAAATTTTTTCTTTGACTAAAGTTTTTTTACAGACAAGAGGCAGGTGGACAACATGGGGTGGGGTTCTGTCCCTGGAAGGCCCCATGGGGTCTTGCTCGGTTTGATCACTATTCAGAAAATTTTGGCTTTAGAGTTCTAGCCTTATGCTTCAAAAGGACAAGGTTCTAAAGTCATAATAGCTTTAAGCTGGGACTTCCCTAGTGGTCCAGTGGTTAAGACTTCGCCTTCCAATACAGTGGGTGCTGGTTCGATCCCTGGTTGGGGAGCTAAGATTCCCACATGCCTTGTGACCAAAAAACCAAAACATAAAACAGAAGCAATATTGTAACAAATTCAGTAAAGACTTAAAAATAATAATAGCTATATAAGCTCTTTTGAAGTGTTTTGGGAAGATTGCTTCTTTGTAGGTTTGTTGTTAAAATGTAAGTTCACAAGAGCAAGAGTGCTTTGTTTTTGTGCTTTTTTGATTTCATGAATTTCTATTGCTTTTTCTCATTTCTTTCTTCATTTTGAAGCCTGTCTCATATTCTAATTATTTTAGAGATATTTACATTATTCTTTGATTATCCTTACATTGAAGAAATGGGTGGCGAATTACTAACGTTTGTGTCCTTCTTGGGATCATGCACAGGCTTCTGTCTGCGCTTGCTGAGTGACTGGATTGAACAAAATCAATCTTGCCAAGGTGAGTTTCTCAAATTACACTTGTCTCTTCATAGGTTTATTGTGAAGAAGATTCATGTGTGTTTATTGATTTTTATTCAAAGTATTTTACCATAAGAAACAGAATTAACATGTTTTGCTGTGATTATAATCATTTACCTAAATAAAACTATTGGCAACTGGTCTGATTCAGAGAAGAACAAATAATTATGAAATATTTTGATGTATTATACAGCTGATTATAAAATGACTGACACTATATTTTTTGGTTTAATTACAAATTTTGACATTTTTCTTCTTTTTATTATAATTATAACATATCACTTTCCTTTATTCTCATACAGCAGAATCTAAAATGACTAAAATCTTAATGATTTTCATAATAATTAATTTTGGAACCTATATATATCATCATTCTCTTTTCATTTACACATAGAAATTTCCCCAACTTAGATTAGTATTTAATTTTGGTCACTCTTTCACTTCAAAGTGCCATTAGACTATTCAATAATAGACAAATGGTGTTTGTGGATGCCAGCCATTCAAAACTATGAATTTATTGCACATGAAATATGTGTCTCCCTTATTTTCAAGGATATATAGATTTAGTTATGTGTGTTTGCATTAATTAAAAGGTAACAAAAGTAAATCATCACTATAATCCAGTTTTTGACATCTTTACTACATACAACTGCATAAATATAGATTTATACACTTTATAAGTATAGAAAGCTTGAGCTCACTGAGCCAAAGCCATTGCAGTGTTTTTATTCTACTGTGGAATAGTTACTTTGGTATTGACACTAAAGAAATAGTACAGTAGGGTAACTGTAAATCTAATACAGGACACTTATGCTGGTTTTCTACCTTGGAGATATTGTCTCTCTGTTGAAGCTAAAGTGGCCAAGAAAAAAAATTCTAAATTAAGTTAAATAAATTTACTAGGGCATGTCAGTTGACTCTACAGCAACCCAAACCTGCTACCAACTACATACCCTTAAAAGGAGAGGACTGTGGTTGTTTAGGAAACATAGATCTGAGAATAAAGAAATTGGAACAATTTCTTGCTGTCTCTGAACTGTGGGTGAATGTGGGAAACTGTGGGTGGGTATAAGATTCCAAAAGGAATGTGGCTGTAAGGCTTAACAAATACCAAAAATATCTAGCAAATACTTCTTTCCAGAATTTCACCCTCATGGGAAAATACAGCTACAGAAATTAGATTATACTATACAGGAGCACTCAGATGAATAAAAGTTTCAGATGGCTAACAAAAAGCGACTCAAAAGACTTAGTTTCCATCTTGAAACTATCAAGTGTTTTTGACCAGTCTTGACATTGAGGAATAGATGTTATATAGTGAGGCCATATTTTAAGTCTTTTCTGGTAACCAGATTGAAGAGAGTCATCAATCTGTGAAGCCAGAAGTGGAGATAGCACATATTCCACTATAAGCGTACCCATTAACGAGTCTAAAAAAATCCTCCACATTTATCTATGGGAAGCAGAAAATACAGCCAAAACCCCTTCAAATTGACATTTTAAAAATATAAAAATAAGCCAAATAACATCTTGACAGAAAATGAAAATATATCAGAAAATGAACATACAAAACATGGAAACAATAGCTTAATATTTCAAAATAATCTCAGAAGAAAGCACTTAACATGAGTAGAAAATATTACAAGTGGTATAGGTAGCTAAAATTCATACACCTGTCATATCAAGTGATCCAAGTGATCAAGTGGACAAAATTTAGTAAGATTACACAAGACCTGAAAAACTTAATTAGTAAATATATGTGAAATCCTAAAACTACAAAAATGAAAATATACCTTCTTTTCAAGTGCTATGGGACATTTAGCAAACTTGGCCATATATTAAGTCACAAATAAAGCTTCATTATGTTAAAAAAATGAAAGCCTTTCTGAATATAATAGAATAAAAATAGATGTTTATGAAAATTACCATTAAAGATACCTTGTTTAAAGTGGAAATACAGGGGCTGGGCTTCCCTGGTGACGCAGTGGTTGAGAATCCGCCTGCCGATGCAGGGGACACGGGTTCGCGCCCCGGTCCGGGAAGATCCCACCTGCCGCGGAGCGGCTGGGCCCGTGAGCCATGGCCGCTGAGCCTGCGCGTCCGGAGCCTGTGCTCCGCAACGGGAGAGGCCGCAGCAGAGGGAGGCCCGCATACCACAAAAAAAAAATAAAAATAAAAATAAAAAATAAAGTGGAAATACAAAATAAAATTTCGTAATTTCTATGAGACCATGTTAAAGATGAAGGCTATCAACATCTATGTGATGCAGTTCAAGTGGTGCTATTGATATTAACTATCTATTCTTCAACTTCTTTTTCATTACCATTGTTGATCTTAATCATTGACATATCCACAGTATGCAGAAAAGCACCTGGCATAGAACAGGCATTCAGTGACCATTACTGAGTTATCAGTTCTTTATTTAATGGAAAGTAGAAGCAGAAGTACTGAAAAAAAAATTAAAAATAAGGCCATCAATAAAGGATATAGCTACCAGAGGTTAAACCTTCTATAAAATCATTTTAATTACAATATTATATGATACTTACCATAATGAACAGATATGTATGGTAAAAATGACATTTTGATATACTTTGAAATGATCTGGGGAAAAAATAGGTGTTTCCCACACTGATCTACATTTTAATACTAATTTGGGAAAGATTATGAATTAAAATCAAATAATTCAACCAAAAATATAAAATTAAATGTGAGCGTATTTTTAGAAATTTAGGGTGAGAAATGTTTTCTAAAGAAAGATGTGAATTACAACAATCAAAATGAAAATACAGATAATTTTGTTACATGAAATAAAAATTTAAAAAGCAAACAACAAACACATGCAAAGGAACAACAAACAAAAAGTCTTATTGGAGTGTGGAAGGTTACAAAATAGCTGATGAAATATTGAAAACTCTTAATAAGCACTGAGCTTACACAATTTAATATAGAAAAAGAAAATTCAGTGCAAATAGTGGCCAAATTTTAACAGATAGTTCACAAAACTGAACTTTCACAGTGACAAGTATGCATTTAACATGGGATTCAGTCACAGGAAGTCAAGAAATAAATGAATAAATAAATCCCTCATTTTAAGATTGTTTTCACAGCAGTGCTAGTGAATGTAAAAGCCTTTCATAGCCATTGTTGGGGAAAGAGAATATGCATTTTACCTCTCAATAGAGTAATCAGAAAAAAAGGCAATTAAAATTAATTAATTCCTTAGCCCATATGTTTCATTCTTTGTTATCTACTTTCAAGTAATAGAGGAGAGTATAGGGAAATATACATGAGGGAATTTGTTGCAACAATGTTTTTAGTTGCAAAAACAAATTATTTTTTCCATAAAAGAGAAGAATAATTAGCTATTAAAAGGAATTAGATGTTCCCTTTAATAGCTAATTAAAGGGATGTTCATTATTTATTAAGTGAGAATGTATGATAATATTCTTGTAAAAGCAAGTAATAACAACCATAATAATAATAACTGTTATAATTACATGGTGAAAATTTATTCCTCAGACTTGTTATTGTGGATTATCCCAAACTGTAGAATTTTGTTGAGGAGAATAGAAAGCAGAAAATTACAGTGTACAATAAAATTCTAACATTGACACATCCAAGTAAAAATCCATATGTCTCATTCTCTAATCTTATTACAAAAGATAAATTTGTAACAAAGCATAAAAATATCAAATGGGAGAGAAGGAATATAAACTAAGAGGCCATGATCAAAATATAGCTGTGTTCTCATCAATTTCTTATCCATAACTTCATAACATAAAGATTTGGGGGAATGTTGTATTAAAGTTACAGTGGGGTACTTAATGCCATGATTTAATAAAATATCTTTATTTTTATCTTTCTTCTTTCTTTTTCCTGATTTTAAAATTCAGAAAGGTGTAAAAAGTGGGTACTGATTTGAGAAGTATTGGTTAAAAAATCACAGTATTAAAATTAGATATTTATAATAACAGTATGACTGTTAATAATTATGGTAACAAATAGCACTTATGAATACTTCCAACGGGCTGAGTAAGGATCTGATAAATCTTTAAGAAATGGGCACAGTAAGAAGGAGGTAATTTTCACACATTTGTCACAGAAATGACTTCTCCAGAGTCCCTTGTCTGACATGACTAAAGCAAATTAGAATGAACCGATTGAAACTGAACTTCTCACCTGAAATCATTGGCCTACAGTAATATTGATCTCACGTATGCTTCACAGAGAAAGCTTAAGTTGTAACTACTTCACTGGCCTCTAACATCTTGCAACTGAAATCATTGACCAAAGATCAGCATCAGAATTGAGGCACTGTCCACACTGACTAAATCAGATTCTGCATTTTAACAAGATCCACAGGTGATTTGTATGAAGATTAAAATTTCTCAAGGACTAATCTACAGTCCTCTAAAGATGTGTACTTTGTGATCTGAAAGCATAAAATATTTAATCCTGTGTTATTAGATGTTATATAAATATCAAAGCAAAATAAACATAAAGGCTAATAATAGTTTTGCAATTAAAAATTTTAGCAAAGTGTGTAAATAATATTTTTCATTTCCTTTTGGATTTTTAAGAGGACATTCAAATACATCATAAGTTATGCTTAAGTGGAGAAATGTTTTCAAAATCAAAGCAAATAGAACTATTGCAGCTATTTGGGCTAAAATATTTAGTAGAGTAAAACTAAGATTAAAAAATCCCAAAAGAGGAAAGCTTATTAAACAGAATACATTCTGACTGTTGTCAAAAAGCTATGTTTTTAAACTAAATTCAAAACTCAGTTTTTCCTATAAAATGTGTAATAAAAATAATAAATTTCATTTTAGTAACAATTTCTTCCAGTTGTTTAGAGCCTAAGTTACTTATCAGGAACACAGAATGATGCAGGAAATTTAGTTTATGTCTCTTAATAGTGCCCAGGACACTAAAGCTTTCATTATAGTTTTTTGTTTGTTTTCCTATTTTCGGAGGTACTGAAGCTTGCATTTATACTTTAATTTCTACTGTGTGTAGAATATAACTTATATAATTCATATTTGTAATACAGAAATTCACATTTTCCTTCTAATACTTGTTATAGTGACCTAAGCATAATAACATTAAATTTAATAACCAAACATATTATTATTTATATTTTTATAATGGAGAGTATTAAAAAAACATTTATTCAGCTTTGTATTTTTCTTGTGATTCTAGGATAATATAGATGGCTTATAAACCACACTGACACTGTGCTCTTCTTTATATGTGAACTCCCAGGGAGATCAGAGTTGCATAATCCGTCGTCTTTATGGAAAAACACTCCCTGAGTTATGCAAGGCATGATCTTTGTGTACAACTGTCAGGGGCCTTGTAAGCTGCTATGCTTCCTCACGGGATTACAACTGCCTACGTTCTGAGAAAGCACTCAGTCTCTCCAAATGCGTTGTCATATATTATCTGTGGCCAACAATTCCGGAAGAGCAGCATCCCCAAATATCCTTCAATAGCATCTGCTCCTTATTAAGACAGTAGGGGTATAAATATCAATAATACTTCATCCTGACCAGGGGTGCCATGTAGACCTGTAAAGCACAACAACTTTCTCTGCAGTATCCTGCATTCGTCAACCTTTTCTGTCTTCATAGCACTGCCAGCCATATCTTTCCAATTGCCCATCCTCACGATGACCTAGCAATTAACTGCCTGCAGCTTCTGGACGTTCCCCCATGTAGGTAGCCAGAGCCTTGTCTTCACTGAACCTTCCCTAGAAGGTTCTCCATATCCCACACACAGCTTAACCCTCAATTACTCACGAAGTTCCATTTTGAGCTGCCATCCCTCCTCATGCACTTCTATACAGGTTTTTTGGCATTTTTTGAAATAATTTACTGAGAAAGTAAGCTCAAGAAGAGAATAAACTTAATATCTAAAAGAAAATATTTTCTCCCTTTTTAAGAAAATGTTGCCAGTGATCTTTTGGATACATTATCTATGCATCTGCTTTGAGAGCAAAAGCTATAAATCTGATGGAAAAAAAATGTCAGACCTGGTAAGTGAGAGTGGAAATCAAGTCTGTTTATAGCATGTGAACTAATCTTTGAGCAAAAGTTACCTCATAAGGCATAGTGTATAGGTGTTTTACTTAATTTCTACTGAAATTATTTATCCATATGAAGACAATGGTCTTTGAAAAACATTTTTGCTGTATATAGAACTTCATTAATTGGCCTACTTTTTAGGTCTGCCTCTTCTATTAAAAGATGTTTTGTTTTAGAAATACCCTATGATTTTATTTGACCTTAAATTTTCATCTGTAAAACAACAGAGATCAGTTATTTGATCTTAAAATCTCCTTCTAGCTCTACCACTTTATAATTTTATCACTGTTGTAACAAAGATGTTGACATATGTGTAAGTAAGATGATTCAGGCAATAATTTACATACGCTTTGGATATAGAGCAGTAGCTACAGTGGAAAAAAGACTTTCAAATTACAACAGAGCTGACTTTAAATAACTTGCCTATTAACTACATGTGTCCCCTTGTGCAAGTTACTTTAATTTTCTGAGATTCATTTTCTTCATCTTTAAATTGGCTAACACAGGAGATGAAAGTTCTAAGAAGAAAATAAGTTAAATGTATATAAAACAACCCAATATTTTGGATCACAGTAACTGTTAAGTCCCTTTCAAGCTCTAAATGATTGTGCCTTTTCAGTTACCAAATTGGTCTAGAATTTGAGTGCTGCAATTAAATATTGTAGTGACACTTGTGACAAGATTTGTGTTTAATCTCTCAGGTGTGATTTTCCTATTGGACTGTAGTATATTCACCTTTAGAAAAATGCATGTAGATGTAACAGGTTATATGGTGGAACATGTGGTAAAATATAAATATTAAGTATACATATGTTTACGTACAAATATTTGTCTTTTGTCACCAGTGCTTGTGCACAGATTTTGGGCTATTGTTTTATTTCATGTGTTAAACTTCATGGGTTATATAAGTTTACTATAGAAATGGTCCCTTCTTTTACATAAAAGTAATTAAGATGCTCAGAAGGTTACCATGTTCAATCTTTTGGTTTCACCTTCCCAAAATTGGAAACAGAATATTGTTTATAGAGGTCCTTCACTCCTAAAATTGCATTCTTGCATTTATCTTGGCCTTCAGGGAAAATGCAGGCACATGGATTTAACTTGGTAGAAGAGGACACAACATTTTTAAATGTAATTTTTGTGTTAATGTAAATGCACCCAGAGGACCAAAGGCTGATCCACACTTTAAATCAATTTGAATGGGCAAATTTCAAATTCTAAATACCTCTGATTACCCATGGGGAAAAAGCCTTATTTAGTATAGGTTCTAAAATGTGCATCTTAAAACATTTTAAACAATAACTGTGTTAAAAACAAAACATACTCAAAAATTGTCAGTATTTTAATAATCTACATGGTATATCAAACTCCCCTAATTTTAAATGAATTTGACATTGGCTTATCTAAAATATATGTATATATATTATTAAGCAAGACTAACATGATTAACCCTGCAATAGCTGCTCTAAAACATTTATATCAGCAGAGCATTAAGAGCAACTCAGTAGTAATGAGGATGAATGAAAAACTTGAGTTTAGGGCTTCCCTGGTGGTGCAGCGGTTAAGAATCCACCTGCCAATGCAGGGGACGCGGGCTCGAGCCCTGGTCTAGGAAGATCTCACATGCCACAGAGCAGCTAAACCCAAGCGCCACAACTACTGAACCTGCACTCTAGAGCCCACGTGCCACAATTACTGAAGCCTGCGAGCCACAACTACTGAAGCCCACTGCCTAGAGCCGGTGCTCCACAAGAGAAACCACCACAATGAGAAGCCCGCACACCCAAACAAAGAGTAACCCCGCTCGCTGCAACTAGAGAAAACCCGCATGCAGCAACAAAGACCCAATGCAGCCAAATACAAATAAATTAATTTAAAAAAAAAAAAACCTTGAGTTTAGAAAATTATCTTTAATTCTTGAATTGATTTCATGAAAATCCTCTATCTCTAAAATAAATAGAGCAAGCAGTAAGTTAGTAAAATATTGTTTAACATAGAAAGACAAGTGAAAATACTTACTTATATCTGTTTCTTTGTACTATGTTCTTTCCAGCCAATTTTGGCCCAGACATTTGAGTTTTTATAGCCATTCATCAAGAAGAATTTTAGATATTTTGGTGTGTAGTTTGGATATCGGGAGATTTTCCTGGACTGAATAATTTTAAACTATAAATGTATTCTTAGTTTTGATCTTCTCTTTCTTCATCTCCATCATCAAAACTAATTTTAACATGTCTTGATATATATTGTTATATACAGAATAATACTATGTTGACAGAAAAATACCCTTAGGAGTTTATAATCCTATGCAGCACTGATGCATGCACAGCTATGCTGGATATAGAAAACTATCAGGGGATTTCACAGTATACATAATATGTAATGGACAAGGGTCTCCACAGAGTTAAACGGAATGTTTGAGCTTGATCTGCCAATGCTCTCTAAAGAGAAAATGTCAGTATGTGATATTCAGCTACAGAGGGATTTGTGATGGCTTGCATTTATCATTATTTGTGTTCTCTTTGGATTCATTGGCATTGCATTCTTTTTACGGTGATTCTCAGTGAAGCTGGTAGTATGCATGTGAGCAGTCCCAAAATTAAAAAAAAAAAGAAAAAAGTCATGTTTGAGAGTTCCTCTGTAATCAGTAATAGACTTTTTATAATATGAAATAAAACTGGTGTATAAATCTTGAAAATAACATCTAAAAAGAGCCCAGATAGGCTGATGGAAAATAAATGGCATCTAATGTATTTTTCACATTGGCTGTGGCAGTGATTTATTATGTTGTCTAAGATACTAAATATACATCATAAATCCCTCCAACAGAAGTCTTATTGTATTCATTCATCCCTTTTCCATGAGCCAACTTTTCCTCTTTTCATAAACTTCATTATATGAAAAGAATCATTATTTTTTAAATGCCATTTAAATCCAGTGATTTACATTGGATGTAAAAACGCAATGAGAGTTTTTTTTTAAAAACTTTAGTAGAGAAGGTACCCAACTGCAAGTAAATGTTCCATTGAAATGATTTCCTCTCAGTGAGGAAGAAAAAACAAAGTAAAATGTATAGCAGGTCATTGTCCTAGTGTCAGATTCACTCTTGATGACACATGCACCTAACAGAAAGTCGAAAGAGAAAGAAAAATGAGTGTAAAATAACATGTAATATCTGTATATTATACTGTTTAAGTCCAGCAGTATGTTATTTTTGTATACATTCTAATGATAAATTTTATTAACACTTTTATTAGTGACCATACTGCTAATATTTCACTCAGTTTTCAATGTTTCAAATAAAGATACTATTAAATAACATGAAAAACAAAAGCATTAAGAAGCACAGAACACAGAGCTTAGGGCCTTGAATTTATTACTGTATAGCCACTTGTCTACTAATGAAAGAAAATAACTATTTATATCAGAGAAAATGTAAAACATGTTTTTTGAGCTTAACTTGAGAATTATACATCCCAGGGAACTTGTTATGTAATCTATTTTTTCATGGGGATAACATTTTACAAGACAACAAGAACTAATTATCACTGAATTACTGGATTCAAGGTTGTCCAAAGTAGTGTCTGAACTTGTGTTTGAATCTTTTATCAAAGTACATTGCCATCAGAAGTTTGCATCGTTTGTGCATTGTTGAATTCAGCTTTCTGCCAAAGAAATGTGCTCAGCTTGTTGTGTGACTTTTAATATAATTTATGTTATTCTGCACAGTGAAAATGTTTATGGAACTTAAAAGCACTGCTTCTCTTAGATCTTATTTCAGATTTTATAATGACATTTTCAAATTTGGGAGTGGTCTTGATAACATGAGATATAGGAAAGAAAATGGATGTGGAGTAAAAAGAAATATAAATTAAAATAAGGTAGCATTAAAATCAGATGGATGGTTAGAGCAAGAGTAGTGTGAAAAGAAATAGCTTACTAAAGAATTTGGAAAGGTAATAAATTTGAGTTTGAATCCTGAATTCTAAATTTTGTATTAAAATATGTTATATTCAGATTTAATACCTGATTTTAGTATTCTTGTGATAAAAGATATGAAAATCTAATTCTGAAATTAAACAAAATCAAAAATAGACTGCTGTTTATGGATTGATTTTTTATACAATTTTTAAAGGTTACTTTCCATTTACAGTTATTACAAAATGTTGTCTGTATTCCCCATACTGTACAATACATCTCTGAGCCTATCTTATACCCAATAGTTTGTGCCTTCCACCACCTCCTCACTCCTATGTTGTCCCTTCTCCCCCTCCCCACTGGTAACCATTAGTTTGTTCTTTATATCTGTGAGTCTGCTTCCTTTTTGTCATCTTCACTTATTTTGTTGTATTTTTACAACAAAATAAGTTTGTTGTATTTTGTAGACTCCACATATGAGTGATATCATACAGTATTTGTCTTTCTCTGTCTGACTTATTTCACTTAGCATAATGCCCTCCAAGTCCATCCATGTTGCTGCAAATGATGGAATTTTGTTCTTTGTTATGGCTGAGTGGTATTCCATTGTGTATATATGTGTATACCATGTCTTCTTTATCCATTCATCTGTTGATGGACACTTAGGTTGCTTCCGTATCTTGGCAATTGTAAATAATGCTGCTCTGAACATTGGGCTGCATGTATCTTTTCAAATTACTGTCTTTGCTTTTTTCAGATATATACCCAGGAATGGAATTGCTGGGTCATATGGTAGTTCTATTTTTAGTTTTTTGAGAAACCGCCATACTGTTTTCCACAGTGGTGCACCAATTTACATTTCCATCCACAGTGTATAAGGGTTTTCTTTTCTCCACTTCCTCACAAACATTTGTTATTTTTTGATGATACCCATTCTGACAGGTCTGAGGTGATATCTCATTGTGGTTTTGATTTGCATTTCCCTGAGGATTGGTGATGTTGAGCACCTTTTCATGTTGCAGTTGGTCATCTGCATTTCCTTTTTGGGACAGTGTCTATTCAGTTCTTCTGCCCACTTTTTAATCAGGTTGTTTGTTTTTTTTGATGTTGAGTTGTATGAGCTGTTTATATATGTTGGATATTAGTATGGATTGATTCTTGAATGGAATATAAATTTAAGAAGATTCCAGAACTGAAATAGAGTGCTCAGCTTCTACATGAAACTTGGCAGCAATAGACTAAAAGAAGCAAATGGATTGTGAGTGAAAGTATACTTTATAGAAATATTTAAAAATTATTTGTATCACTTCAATCTTGAGCATTTGTCTTGGAATATGTTTTTAAAAGTTTACTCTCCAAGAACATTTGTGAGTCAAATTTAACATATTTATGCTGCTTATCTACGTTGTGTTGGCATTCATTTTGTTCCTTGGATTAGGAAATAGAGAATAATTTATATGTCATAGATGCCGATGTCAAGATGCTCACAATTGAAAAGGGAGAACAAATTGCATACATAATACAGTATAACAATATAACTACATTACTTAATGTCTGTTTTATAAGTGAAAGATGGCATGTAATTACAAGCTAGATTTCTAACTAGCTCTAATATCAATTGCATAAATCTATAGAGAATACACAGGTCAATTTGATAGAATATATTAACATGCAATGGATATTTGGTGAAAAAATGTCTCAGAAGTTGGTGACGAGGAACATTCATTGATTCCTGAAAGAAATGTTGAAACAAAGATGTATTTTTAAAATAGAGTGAGAAAATGTTATGCAAAAAGATTTAGTACTATTATTGCAGTGACAAAGATTATGTGGCTTTAGACTGTGGAAATCAGTAGAAAGCAGAGTAATTAATAAATATATCTTCCAAACTTTAGACAAATAAGTACACTAAAAAGACACACAAAGCCTTCTTATCTAATAAAAACTTCATATACTTTCTTTACTCCGACCTGTATGAGCTGGTAAGAGTGACATTCAAACCTGACACCGAAACATGGAGTCTTGAAGATACTACCTGTGTAAATTAGAGTCACATACAGAAAGAAAGCTTATGCCAAAATACTACTAGCTGAAAAGCACATAATGTTTATTGTCAGTGAAAGTACAAGTTCATCATTGGAGGTTGTTAGAAAATTTCTCTGTGTCAGGCTTAATTTCTCTTTTCTCTAGATACTCAAGTTTCTAAAATAATTTTTAGTGCTCTCAACCAATGAGTCAGTCAAAACAATTGTGAATATAACAATGGTTATAATATTGAGTATGTGTTCATACTCATATTTTTGTGTTTTGTGGGCTCTCTGGGCATTACAAATTACTGTCTTAAAATTACATCCTTTCACAAACGTTGCAAAGCATTCTGTGATTCTGAATCTCAACCTAAAGTGGTTAGCTAATCTATCTACAATTATGGTCGCCTGAGTTAAAGGACATATTGTCTCCCCAAGTAATATATAACTGCAGCATACTAAAATTGGAACTCTAAAACTTCCTATTTCAAATTTGCAAACTTCTTAATCCATTCCTGTTATTTTCAAAAACCTGAAGCTCTTCATTTAATCTGAGAATCTAAGGTAAGCTATCAAAAATAAATCATTTCCAGTTCTGTGAGATGGAAGACGTAGATGGCAAAATCTCGTTTTAGAAAACTACTTCTTGCTCAGGAATGAGTTCCTATGCAACGATGCATCAGGCATTTTGCATCTTACTGCTCAGTAAAGGGTTAGCTTTCATTTTTCCCTTAACCAGGTCCTGGGCCATTCTTCCCTTCCCCAGCGATCCCCTTCCATTCCATACCTAAAATGTCATTTCTCTGAAATGGGCCAAAACGTTGTTTTTTTGGTTCAATGCGTCAGACACTTTACTTATGACATTGTATTTACTTTGGTAAATAAAACACATTGTGCTCCCTAAGATTTAAATTGCAATGCTAATTTTATTTATAACCTGGTTAAATAGTTCACGAGGAAATGCTAGTAATTAATATTTTTTTCTCTGGTAGTTTTAAAATATTTATGGTTCTTGTGCTCTGGCCCACCTTTTTATAAAAAAGCAGTATTTTACACAAAATGAAAATTAAACGTAGTTGAAAGTAAACTCCGTATTAGGCTGTGTACTTTTATTTGAGCCACTTACCGGCTTTTCATTGAGGGTTGACCTACCCTGATGCTGCACTGTTTAAATTATGTATTCATGGCAGCAATGTCCTCCAAAAGATCAATGTAGACAGCTAACTTCTCATTTCTTTCTAGCCCATGCATACTACAGAACACAAATGTTATGATAGGAGCCATCCTAACTAGAATGCTGGGGGGGAAGAGAGAGGCAATCAGACTGCCTCAGTAATAGTCTAAAAAGAAAATAATGTGATTTCAGTTAGGAGAATAATAGAATACTGCTCCACAATTCTTCCCACCAAGAGCTAGAACGTTCTACTGCAGAAATATGTTTGGATGAAGCTGAAGAAACATATGTATATATTTCGTATTTTGTGTGTATACACACATATGTATAAATGGATGAATGCATGTTAAGGTTTCCAAGATATTGTGAACTCCTGATTAAGTGCTATAAACAGTTTGATGTTCTAAGCAATGGTGTAACCAGGATTAGAATACCATTCAAATGTTTTATGCTAGCCTATTGCATAATTTAGAATACAAGAAAAATAATAAATTTTACCAGGGCTAATTCTTTAAATATGGAAATATGGATGAATAGAGAATAAGCAAGGAAAAATATTTTCAATAAGTTCAGGAGAGATGTCTAGATGCAGAACTCTGGTACATATACTGCTACTTATGTATGAATGACAGAGTAGATGATAGGTGATAGATAGATAGATAGATAGGTAAATGATAGATCGACAGACCTCAGTATTTTCCTTCAAAATGAAAGAAAAAGGAAAGGAATTAGGCCATCTGCCCTGGCTTTTCCCACAAGACTAGACTGAAGGATGCTGGCAGTTTGGATCTCGTGAACTTTGAGCTTAGCCAACAGAAATGAAATGTCTTTCTCTCAGCTACTGTTCAAGACAATTATAGTCAGCCAGGTTTGGATCATGGGTCCTACCTTCAACCAGTTACTATGATTAGGAGGCTGTCAACAGCACAGCTTCATTTTGGAATAAAATATTGGATTCAGAAGGAAGCAATTTGATGCCCCCCCAAAAAAATTGGGGGGTGCTACTGCTTTCCAGAAGAATAAAATAGCGTGGGGTATAAAAATAATTTATTCCTATTAGAGGTATGTTAACCTAATAGGAAATCCACACTTCAGAAAACCAAAACCCTTAATTAATATTTAACTATCAAAACCTACCCACCTAAAGTAATATTCTCTTCATTAACACTGACTTCGATTTTCCAACTTTGTCTCTATTTATGTGTCTTTCTCTTTCTAGTCTTTCTTTCCCTTCTTTCTGATAGTCAACGATTATTTCTAATAGGGCTTTGGTGATAAATATCAGGACAGGTATAGAGCACTGTGGTAGGCTGAGTAATGGCCTTCCAAAGGTATCCACATCCTAATCCCTGAGACCTATGAATATGTTTATTACCGTATACGGCAAAAGGAATGTTACAGAGGTGATTGAGTTAAGGATCTGGAGATGGGCCCAGTGTAATCATCTGGGTTTTTATCAGAGGGAGACAGAAGGAGTTAGTCAACAGTAAGAGATGTGAGCATAAAAGAAAGAGTCAGAAGATGCCAGAAAGGGGCCATGAGCCAGGGAATGCAGACAGTCTGTAGAAGCTGGGAAAGGCAGAGAAACATCTTCTGAAGCCTCTAGAAGGAAGTGCCAGGCTAGCACTTTCATTTTAGACTTTTGACCTTCAGTACAGTGAGAGAAAAAAACGTGTATAGGTTTAAGCCTCAGAACTGGTGGTTATTTGTTACAACAGGGACAGAAAATGAATACAAGTGTTGCCAAAGGAGATTCAGGGAGACAGGATTTCTTTCTTGGCTCAATGGTTAGAGAGTGCACTGGAAAGAAAATTATAACAGAGTAGTACTTTGAATGGTTTACAGGATTTTATTTGAAGTATATTGATGGGGTTGTATTCTTCTGTTCCTAAGACCTTAATAATCAAAGACTGATATGTGCAATACTAGTTTTGAATGATGAGTGATATAAATTGGCTATCGGTAAGAATTCAGTATGTTACTTGAATGAATCAGTGCAGTAATGAATGAACACGTAAGAGTCTTGTCATGAACTAATAGAAGTACCTTGAAAATGGGAATCAATACCATATATAGCGGAGGCCTTTGAATATTAGACTACAGAGAGCACTGTAAAGCACAAACAACTTCGAAGACAATGAGAGTAGGAGACTAGATAGCAAGACCCATTTACTTATCAAAATCACATATCTGGGTCTTAGTTTCTCTGATTTGTGAACTGAGAAGATGGAACTAGTTGTTCTGTATAGCATTATTTCATATAAAGTAGAAACATAATGAAGGCCCTTTGGGCATGGAACTAATTAAAAGATTTCACTTATCTAATATTAGTGAAAGAATATGATAGAGAGTATTTCTTTCATGGGTATGTGATTTATCCTGATAGCTTAATATACAGATTTTGAGTTAGTAAGTGTAGAGTGTGGCTCTGAGAGTCTGCATTTCTATCAAACTCCTAGGTTATGCTGAGAATTCTCTTTAAAATACAGATTACCAGGGTTTGCCTCTTTAGTGTCTATTTTATTGTCTGTTACGAAAGCACTGAGCCTGCATTTTTTATAAGTGTTTCAGGAAATTCTTACAGTCCCAAGAAGTTTGGAAATCATAGTACTAGGGTATTTAATCCATATATTTGACCTACTAATTACTAATCAGGCAAAATTGCTTTAAAAACACTGAAACATCTATTACCAGCATAGACATTAGGCAGTAACTGATCAAATTGTGTACGCTCTGAGAAAATATACTGAGCCTACATTTTTTTTGTTTTCTTTCAGGTCTAAGGAGAAAACTTAATTAAAGCTAGCAAAAAATGTGAGAGGAAAACTGTCAGGAAAAACAAAAGAATAATACAACTGAAGCAAATATAAGTTGCCACAGACTTTTAAATGATATTTTTGATTGAGATATTAAACTTTTGATTAAACATTTAGATTTGTGTTTTTGTGTATGTGCACGTGTGTGTACACACACACACGCGTACACACAAACCCTCAGTCCCCATGAATATTCGCAAACTTTTAAAATTAGGGACAAAAGCAAAAATATGCAACTAACTGTGTTTTATTTTTCTCGTATTTAGTCCTTACAAAATATATACTCATACTTACTGATTAATATAATGTAAGAAAAAAATTACTGTCAACGGAAAATAATTAGAATTCCGCAGTGTTCTTTTATTTATTCTCTTAACAGCAATATCTGTTTTTCCTCTTCTTGGTTATGGAAAGAATGTAAAATAGCCTGTGCTTAACACAAATCTTTAGGAAAAATGGATATTGTTTTATACCTCCAGGCTCATAACAGTGGAGGGAATGCTGAGTGAGTGACTCATCCTTGGTTTAAAATGGCCTTTTCCTCTTCCTGGGAATGATGATATGTGTTGCATGCTTAAGAGGATAAGTACTTAAAAGCACAGTTTTATTTGCATCCATTATTTTAAAGTCTCTCTTCTTTTCTATTATAGGTTAAAATTGGAAACCTAAAGTGTAGTTTTGTTTGGCCTGGGATTTTTAATCCAGGAGTGGTATTTTGTAGATTAATCTATACTTTAAAAATATTTTAGGACCATGGCAGTGTCTCTTGAGTGCTTTACTTATATTAAAAAATAGCATAAAATATCATCCGTAAGAATAGGCAATTTCCTTTACTTACAGTTTGGTCTACTTCCAGATGTGTTAATGTCTTATATTATCAGTCCTGCTGTCCAAGTCATATCAGAATCACAAATGGGCACATACAGATAAATCATTTAAAGTAACTGCACCTAAGAGCTCCTCTCCCTAGCACTAAAATACTAATGATGCCAAATATTACACTACTGTATTGACTTTCAGGCAAGATAACCACATTTTAAAATTTAATTATTTTTCATATTACCCCTAGCAACTTGGTAAGGAACAGTTGTTATTAGAGCTGCATTTAAACTGGAGAGTACATGTCAAAAAGACTAAGTTTATCAGCATCTTTAGCAGAAACAGACATAACACTTGAACACCAGATAGTGCTATGAACCAAATCATTCTGCCTTACGAAAAAGGAAACCCAGAAAATAATTTTATTTAGAGATATTAAAATGCACTGTAAAGTATCCTTGGAAGATAGTTTGCTTTTTGAATAATGAAAATCACAAGACATTTTTTATGACACATTATCCTGGATGAAAGATCCCTGTAAACATAACAACAACCTTTCTATGACAATGGATATCTTAGGGTTTTTTAGCAACCTGAAGATTAATATGACAGGACATCTAAGAGTAATGAAGGAAGGCTATAGCCATGATTGGAAAAGTAGCAACTGTCATTCATATTAACCAGCATACAGGAATATATGGTCATTTTTGATATTAAGACGATGTTTATGATTTTGTCTGTGTTCAGCATTGATTGTAAAACAATCTGATATTTTACTTGATCTTCATGGCCACACAGTGGCCTTGCCTGACATTAGTGTTCTGTGAAAATGTTTATGTTAAACAGAACATAAAAGCTTAGCGTGTCTACCTGGCCAGGTTCTAACAAACCGAGGCCCCACCAATAGTGTCAGGATAGTTTCTGGCTGTCAGGGGCTACTCTTCTTTCTCACTTTTTTCAGTGATACATGTGCATTCCTGGAATATATCCTATTTGTTCATGATGTATTATTCTTTTGTATACATCACTGCATTTCATTTGCTAATATGTTTTTTCTTACCATTTATTTTCATGAGACTATTTGGATGGTAATTGGTTTTCTTATAATGATATCCTTGTCTAGTGTCAAAAGCAAGTTCTTATTGGCTTTACAGATTAAGTTGCAAACCATCCCCTATATTTTATCCTATTAAAGAATTCATGTAAGTTTATATTTACTTACATGTCCGTAAAATGTGAAAGCATTCAAAAGTGAATCTACTGTTTTTTTCCGGTTTATTTTGTGGGAATGTTTTATATCATATATTGATTTCTACTTTATATAAGATTGTCTATCTGTTTTTTCTTTGTTTGCTTTAATAATATTTTCCAGGGGTTTGTTTGTATTATTATTAGTGTTAAATTATTGGTGTGATGATGTCTATAATAGTCTATATATGTTTAATATTGCAGGGTCTGTAGTGGTGTCTATTTTCATTACATATTTTAGTAATTAGTTTTTATCTCTGTTTTTCTAGATAAGCCATGCTATGAAAAAATTGATTTTATTAACACTTTTTAAATTGGCTTTGCTTGTTTTCTTTATTGTACATTTATTTTTTCATTATTTTTTTCTTGTCTTTATTTTATTATAATTCTCGTTACTTTGGGTTTGATTTATTGTTTTTCCCTGCTTTATCAGATGGAAGAATAGATCATTTATTTTTAGCTTTTCTTTATTTCCTAATATGTACATTTAATGCCACAAATTTGTTTGTAACTTCTGCTTTAGCTAGAAAGATATTGAAATTTTAAACCTATATGGACCAAATAATTTTAATTTTCCAGTGTATTTAACTACCATTTGATCCAGCAATTCCACTCCTTGGTATGTATCCAAAGAAAATAGAAACCCTAATTAGAAAAGATATATACACCCCTAGGTTCATTGCAGCATTATTACAGTAGTAAAGATATGGAAGCAAGCTAAGTGCTTGAATAAAGAAGGTGTTATATATATATTGGGTATATCTCCTCAGAGAAGAGAAATATAAGCAAAAATAAACAAGTGGAACTACACCAAACTAAAAAGGTTTTGAATGGGGATATTGCCAAATACTAAGCTCTGTAAGATCAATTATTTCCATTCAGCACTTTTAAACATTTCACATATTTAAACTTTTTTTGATTTTCATTTAAAAATTCGACCTCAGTATGTTTGTAAATCCTTTTAAGTTCGCATATCTTCATTGCTACCCAGTCTCCCATCCTTTGCCCTCTAATTTGGTTTTTAGAATTTCTTTGTCTTTTTTTTTTGAACAAATGAAAGGCATATTAAGGTATACCTCAAATTTTTGTGTTTTTTTTCTTTATACTTTTTCTTTGGTTTTCACAGAATTTACTGGGTCTATGAATGGATTTCTAATACATTTGGAAATTTTCTTAACCCCTATCTGTTTATTGCTTTTGCAACAATCTCTCCCTTTTTTCTTTCTAGGCCACCAATTATACATATCTTAGGTCTTTTCCCGTTAGTGTCTAACTTTTTTTTTTTTTCATTCTCTTCTCGCTGTGTGCTTTAATTTGGTAATTGAAGGTATCAGTGTACTTTCCCATTCACTAGTACTGTATTGTTCTATTGTCATCTTCTATTAAAACCTGCTAATGAGGTTTAATTATGTGTGTGTGTGTGTGTGTGTGTACACATAATTAAATTTAGTCCTATCATTACTATTTGAACAGGGTCTTTTTAAGTTGCAATCCTTTGAAATTCTTCATCCTTCTCTTTTCCTATCTTTGTTTTTATTTTCTTGTACTTAATATTCAGAAATTTTAAAATCCTTTTTCAGATAATTCCAATATCTGGATTACCTGTGGGTCTATTCTTTCTTTTTTTCTTGATTATTGGATATACTGTCCTTTGGTATTCATATACATATTCTATCCATTGCCAGGCATTAGATATTTTTAAAAATGTAGTACACCAGAGGGCTCATCATGCCCTATTCTTGGGTGCAAGATGATAGATATAATCCATTCGAACAGGCTGTACTGGATAAAAAACTGGATAAAAACCCCCATTAAGGCTCATTCTGCCTTCTACTCACCCTGGATTCCAGCATTTTACACAATGAGTCTGGTATAGCTACTAGAACCCCTTTATCTGATGGGTCATCATTTTATTGTTATTTCATACTACTGCAGAAATTTTTTCTCTGCTTTTCAGAAGCTTTTTCTGTAGATTTTTCCTCCCACCCCATGGAGTCCCTGTGTATGTCAAATTCTGAGGGGAAAGTGATCATGCGCTTGAGCCACTCAAATCTCCATCAGAAGCTCTCTATAGACCTTTATGCTTCTCAACAGCCCTCTGCCTGTTTTGAACTGTGCTTTGGAAAGAATCATCAGTCATTTGGCCATGTTTGGAAATGGCAAATATACCTGGGAGTAAAAGCAGCTCCAGAAAGTCAGCTTCTTTCTCTGAGCTTCTTCCTCCTCTAGAATCTGAGCCACACTAGATCTTGTTAAGCAGCTCTCTGTTGTGTTTGAATAGATGCTTTCTATATGTTATCTGGCTTTTCTAGTTTTTCCAGGTGGGAACATTCAACTGTGGACAGATATTCCATCCCAATGAGAAGCAAAATGTATGTGATATTTTTTTATTAAGTACTGACTATATGACAGACTCTAATGAGTGAAGGGTAGTTGCTATCCCACTATTTGCTACTAATCTGAGGGATTCTCACCTTCACTCTTCAGCTTTTGATTAAAGGCAAGAGCTCAGAGTAGTGTAATACAGGGAGTTTTTTCTTTATTTGTACTGTTTTTTGTTTTTTGGCTATAAGTATCTCAGACACATGAATATATTCTTAAATATGATCATAGAATAATTTTTACTGAATGTTGCAAATTTAATTTAGAATGGAGGATTTCTAATTAGGAAAATTCTGCAGTATGACTGTAATGTACAGCTGGTGTGGAGAAAATATAATACTAATGAAGATGGTGATGATTGTATTAATGATAAAATATTGATATCTATAAAGTTCCAGGCACTGTGAATATTCTTATTTTGGTATTATTTTAATTATTTTTCATATCATTCCTTTAAGATACATATGATTATAACTCACACTTTCAAATGATGGGACTAATATTTACAAAAATTAATGTACTTCCCATAAGGGATAGAATCATTAAATAGTGTATTTCAGATAGCACCCATGCACTAATTCCATGCACCTTTGACAGACTGTTCAAAAATAAATTCGGGATTAGTTTCTAACCAAGGAAAGGGATGTTTTGTGTTACACATGTTCTGTATTTCTAGAAACCTTTAATAAGATGCCTAAGTTCAGCAACTTTATTTTATCCGAAAGCTCCATTTGTGTGTTCTTGAGCAGAAGCTGAATTCAGAGGAAAATGGTAAATGAATGAAGTACACTCTCCCCTCACAGATAGGAAAGTGCACATTCCAAGGAAGGAGATTCATGGAGGAAGAAGTCAAATTCATTTAACTAAATGTGTACAAAATTTTGAATAATATTCAGAACTTAACTATCATTCTTACTACATAATCACCAAAAATACCAAGATGTTAAATCTAGGGATTTCAAGAATCCCAGAGCACTCTATCTTTGTACTAAGCAACATGATCTAAACCACTTCCGCTTCTGTTTCCTGTCAGTCAGTGTTTTGTGCTTTAGTGCAGAGGTACCTTAAATCGTGTTATAGATGGTAAACCTAATGTAATAGAAACTTCCAAAACTTCACACAGTGTAAGGAACATTTTGTATCCATTTATTTGTCAGACCAAAACTCTTACATGAAACTCTTAACAATTATTTGGAATTTTTTGCCATATTCTTTCAAAAATTGTTTGATAACTTCTTACATGTGAAAGGAATTAATTGGCAATTGCTATCATTTTCAAAAATTACTAGTTATATTCTTACTATTTTTAAAGAAACCACTTCCCATGTAAGAATCATTTTTTTTATTATCCTTGAAAATTATATTAAATAGCAATTTGAAGAAAAGGCATCTGAAAGTCTCCTCCCAAAATGTTTAATAAGACAAAATAATAATAACAAAGAATTTGAAACATAATGCACAATTATCTAAATATGGAGAATTCCCTTATTTTTACAAAATCAAAAGTTTCCATTACTTCTTTCTATTATTCACAAGAGATGTGAATGAATGCAAAGATTTTGCACATCTCACTTTTGACAGAGGTCAGGTCTACATTCCAGCCACAAGACCCCAGATCCTATTGAGAATGAAACGTGAGCACAGAAAGCTCATTCGTGTCTTATCTCGGACAGCAGCTCTGCGGTTTTTCTGGTAGTTTGAATATTCTAAAGGATTATACTGAAGATGGGAATTTTCTCAGGTGGTTATTGGTTCTGTTTTCATCAGACACACTAATATACAAACCAGAGAAAGTTAAGACGTATTGGTTTCCCTGATCAGCTAGTGTCTCTATTTAGGACTTATGGTAATGGTTTGCAGAAGTTTTCATTTGTGATAGAAAGAATTTTTCCATTTCTTTTGTAGTAAGCTACCTGCAATTTTCTTGTGTTAGTTAAACTCAGTTTAATGGATTATGAAATAAAATACAATTATTTCTTGGAAAAATAATTTCCTTTTTGTTCAAAACAGAGGCTGTATTGGTAATCCTCACTAGCTATCAGCAGCAATAACACTCTTAAAAGGAAAGGTTTGTCCCAAAGAGCAAAACTTAATAACAACAACCAAAAAAAAGGTACAAAAGGCCCCAGAAAAAGCTATCATACTGCAGTATTGATAGTGGGAAAGCACATAATTGTCTGCTTGAAAGCCTTATCAGACCACATATATTAGCTCACATAAAACTGTCCAATTAGGTCAAGACCCAGAAAAGGAAACATTTTCTCAAAGACATTAAAATAAAGCCAGTAAAATAATGATCTTTATCTTATTAACACTGTAACTCATAATCCTGATGACAAGAGAGTGCCCATAAAAGTAAGGCAAAATTATATTTAAATATTTTCTAAATTTTTGTCTTTTAAAAATTAGTTGATTTGTTTTATTATGATTATTCTGATAATCAGCTATGCAGTTTTTATTGCACGTTTTTTTAGCATGAATATGAGTAAAATCCAAGTCTCAGAACATTCAAGGCACACACAAATGTGGCACAAAAAATTCATTTTTTAAAGATGATTTTTCTTAACGATACTCTTTCAGAGGCTCTAACATAGCATATAGAATTATTCTTTAAATAGTCAGGTAAAATAATTTTGTGCTTTAATTTGTGTTATATTAGGTGAATTTTGCATTGTGTGGAGCTCCCACTTACATCTTAGCCTAGCAGCAGCCTCTAAATCACTTTTTGTGCCTGTTAGCTGTGCACAAAAAAAGCATCATTTATGGCAGTGGGTATGGGCATCTGGCTCTAAGGATATTAAATCTGATGTATCATAGATGCACTTAACTTTTTGGAAATGGTTTTAGATGTAAAACACATGAAGAAGATGCCTTTCCATTTAAAGGGGAAAAAAGTATCATGCTCATTGGTTTAAAGTTCATATGTATGTGTAAATGCGTATATATCATAAATACTTACAGACTTTGAGATGTTGTGTATTTAAAATAGATTTTTGTTCTCCATTAAGAAATCATTATTGTGAAAATTTGTCTTAAAGAGTTTCTTTCTAACCACTCATAACAAAATTACTCATATTATCTTGTTTCAAAGATTTTATTCTTAGTTCTGCTTATGGTTACAAACATTCTTAATAATTTTAGAAAATAGCATATGACAAGATGTAAAGTATAGACAAGAAAAAAATATTTGTAATGACATATTTGAAGTGTTGAAATGATACATTTTATAGGAGATGTTATAATAGGTATTCATTTTTATATATTTCTGAATATCCCAGATGAGGACTAGGTTGCAGATAAAAAAAAAACAACATTGCGGAAGCAATTTATCAGCTTTTTAAACTCTCTAACCTACTTAGTGTTACTTAGATCGATCACTATGTTTATAGTCAGGCTTTAAAACAGAAATTCTAAGACTAAAAACACAAGACATCTCATGATTCGTTCCCTACTTACAAGGCTCGGGCCCAGAGACACAGCTTTATAAACTTATTTTCCCTCCTTAATCAAGAAATAGTGGGGTCTAGGGAATATACATTTTTAGATCTGCTTTTGAATGTCTGATCTTTAGTGAAGATCCCATAGATCTTCCTTGGGAGGGAAACCTAAGAGTAAGGCCCATGCCAGCAGCACTGAAGGAATTAGTCAGACAATCCCATCATAATACCCTCAGCTCTCTAGCATAATAGAGGGGTTTTATACTTATATTGATATATTACTTTAAGATTCAAGTGTAAGGCATTGACTGTTGGCCACATCCTTGTACAGGTTATCAGCAAGGAAAGAATTCTGAAACAAATGATTAGTATGGAAACACTGTGTTCATTATGTCTTTGGACCTCTTTAGTATGTCTAAAAATTGCTACACTATACATTTAACTAGTGTTATAATTTCCTGACATAAGACCACTGATGTCTATATGATATTGCAAATTGGTCATTGATTTATTTAGGGCGAGAAGATTGAAATTTCTTTTGATAAGAGCTCAAAGGAAAGCAGTAACAAAGAGCTGAACCTTTAGGTGGTAATACCAGTAGAACATAAATAATAATAGCAACATTAATTGAGAGCTTACTATACTAGGTATATCACATTCTGAGTCATCTAATCACCCCCCAAATTCCATAGTGACATAAGGACTATAGTATCTCCATTTTAGATATAATGAAATCAAAGATCATAAAATTTATGTTTCTAATAACCACGTATCTAATAAAACAAGAAGTCAGGATTCAAACTCAGAAAGTTTGAGTTGGTAACTCACACTTTAAAATAATGACAAATAATTGAAGATAACAAAACAAGATTAAGTAGCATCAGTGATCTGATAAAGGTAATTATTTTACAGATCATAGCAATTTATAACTTTTTTTAAAATTCTGTATGAAAATGATGCATTTGTGTCTGACAAACAAGTTTCATGCCACATGATTATGATACCCAAGTTGTATAATTTGATTACCCAAGTTGTTTACAGTGTATTCAGGAGAAAAGGTTTTATTCTGTTTCCAGAGGGAAACGCAGGCAAGCCTCATGACTTTTCAGGTTACTTTTATGTAAACAAGAGTCTATATTCACTTTAAGTCATTAAATGATCTTTAATTTGATCATTAGACTGCCCATTCCCATACAACAGTGTCAACCTGTCCCTCATGAGTCACCTACGGTTGTGGACAGGGATGCGTTCTCCTCTGTTCTCTTTCTAAGTGTGGTTTTTGATCACATTGGAGAGTTAAGAGAAACATAAAAATTACATTTAGCAAGCACTATTTCTATCAATACATCCTCTTGCAGTGTATGGGCCCAGAAGTGTTTAAATCTCTACCTTTGTGGGTGCTTTAATGGCTCTTTAGGAACAGTCCACTGCTGAAAACCTCTTAGCTGTATTTCACCTGAATGAATGATGCGTTCAGCTCTGGTTAGTGGCTCCCCACCAAATTCTGCTTTCTTGAACTGGCCTACTTCATCTAAACTGGGAAGTTAATGTCATTCAGGTCCCCAAATGAGCTGATATAATGCTTGTTCTCAGAAACATCTCAGCAGGATTGAGATCAATTAACCCATAGCAATAACTCCCTCATCAATATATCCTTTATTAGCTTTTCCCCAGTCTCGTCTCACTTCTCTAATTCCTCACTTTTGCTTCCTGGCATCATCAACCAACTAAATTACCTGCACCCAAGACCTTTTCTTAGAGCTTATTGGGAAGAAATTCCAAATGAAAACCAGTATCAGTTGTCATTGATGTTATTATAATTATAAGTTCCTTGATAAGCATGGAAATAAGGTAAGATATAAAAGTTATTACCACTGCAAAATGCATAATTAAAATAAATTCACAGAACTCTAGAAAAATTATTTGATTTAGATTAGAAAATCAGTTTATTCAGTGACTTGTCATAGTATAATACACTTACCTTTTAAGATTATTTTTCACCATATTTGGAATTGCTTCTCATGTTTGCCTTTTTAACATTAACTATAGTCACATTTTCACAATGTCCTTGTTTTAGAAAAATTAAGATTAATAATATGAAACAAAGACATTTGTTAATTTGGTGACTGAGAAATTTAAAACACAGTTAGTTATCTGGAATATTCCTTATCTAGGCACTTTAGTGATATAAATATTAAGTTGATATCATTGTTGGTATTGAATTTTCATTTTATTTAATCTGTTATTAGTATAGCCCATAAATTTACTTATCTCACATAAAAATTATAGTGAAATACATATACTTTAAAATGTATAGTTAAATACATATGCTTTAAAACTTTGTTACCATGTAACTGCTTTGCTGTGTGATTTATGATTTACAAACGTGTCAGTGAAAGAGAACAATTCAGTAAATCAACTATCAAGCTTAAATTGATCAAATCCTTTTGCTTTAATGGCTGATTTTAGAAAATTCTCTCATTAAAACAATCTTTGCTCTACTTAATTATATGGCCCCAGACTGTTAAGAGTTTTAAAGCTATATTTTCATAAACCTAACCATGGTTACCTATCCAATGTTTTCCAAAAGCTTCTCAGTAATATTGCCTTTTATTTCCTTTTCTATGGGGATGCTGCAGAGGCATAATGCAGCCAGTAGGAAATTATTTGTCAGCCAAACCACATTCCCATCTAATTATGCCCACCTGGTACATGGGACCTCTACACATGTGCTAAGAGTGGTAAATGAATGTGCTGTCTTTTTTAATGCAATCAACAGTGATGTGGAAATGTGATTTTATGCTTGCTGCTAAGTTTTATTAAATGCGATGGAAAAACTAGTAACAAGGTTTTCAAGGATCATAAGGAAGATAAAAACACAAAATATGGCAAAATCCTTCATAAAATTCACTAAGCATTCCAAATTTTCAAAGACACATCTTTGGTATATAGAAAGAGAGAAAATGCTAAATTGTCTCAAAAGGAAGTTTACAATTTTCTAGCATGATATATGGTGACCTATTCAAGAAAATATATATATTTTGAAAAGGTTGCTTTCTTCAAATTTATTCACTTGGTGAATAAAAAGCCCAATGTTTTTCATCAGCATGCTGGATGTCAGTTCTACTTTTTGCGTGGGACATTATTTCACCTGAAAGCTGTTCCGCGGCACACAGACATCTGTGTTGTCCTGCCGACTGAGAGTCCAAGTGGTCTGGCAGGCATTCAAAATGATTAGCAATAGAAAACCTCATTTGGAAAAGAGAAACATTCATGGAGACTTGAGTTCAGTGACTTTCCTTTGTGTCTAAACTGCAGGGGGGGAAAGATCTTATTTTTAAGCATAAAAAGGACACACCTTACGAGAAAATGTTGATAGTTTTGATGCACTCGTTAAGGAGTACCGGCTCTCTTGTTCTCTCTTAAATGTTGACATCTAAAGAGCTCTGAAATATGACTAATAAAGTGCTTTGCAATCTTTCCCCTATCATCGCCCATATATTTTATGTCTTTAAATTTATTTTGTTATTTACTCAACATTTTTAAAGCCTATCTTGAAGGTTCTCAATTTTTTAACGTTGTTCAAATTTTGTAGTCACAGAATTGTCCCCGAACTCGTCAGACTTGCCAATTTAAGTTCTGATTACAGTCTGCAATTATGACTCAACTCTAAAAGTCTCCTCAAATTTCACTATGTGATATTCATTGATTCAGTCATTATCTATTATTTTATGATTTCTTCCAATGCATATTTTCTAAGCATGTAATTTCTGTAATGGTTTCCTGGCAGACTGCATTGTTCCAAGTATTCAGCATCACCTTCTCTGCGACGATAATACATACCAATCATTCATCTCAAGCATCATCAGATGACTTGCTCTGGCCAGTGAAATGTGACACTTCTCAATACTGAACAGACACCTTAAGAGCCACTACGTTGTTGACAAGTTTTCTTTCTGCTTCGCCTTGATGATAAGAAAATGCTCTATAGAGAACATCTCCATCAACCCGAGTCCTGAAAAAAACACAGTGAAGGGTAAACCAAAATCACTATGGACATGTAGAGTGGATAAGAATAAATCTTGACTGTAAAGCAATGAAATTTAGAGTTGTTCCATACTTCAGTATAATGTAATCTATTGTGTCTGAAACAGGACTCACTATTGTAGAGTTAAAAGATTCTGGAGAGTTTCTTTGGCAGGCAGGGTGATGTAGCAGAAAACAAACAAACAAACGTGTATTTAAATCCTGACTCCATTTTTTGAAACTTATTTGGTCTTGTACAAATCACTTTATTCTGTGAGCCTCAGATTTTGTATCTGCGTAAAATTTATAATAACAAATATGTCAGTGGTTCGAGCAGAAAAATCGATTTCATGCCCAGCCCCAGTTTTATTCATTTTAAAATGTAATTGCACAATTATTTTAGCTATTAGAAATTTCATACAGGAGAGGTCTAGTCTGTTGTGTGCCAGTTCAGCTAGAATATGGTAGACAGATTTTTTTTCATCTTTACTTCCTATTCCCTGTCCTATATACTTTATGAAAGGGCTGATGTGTACTAAAAAATCCTGGCTATTATTTGCACAGTATTGTAACTGTGACATCACACGAGTTATTGACTTCTCACAGCAGAATCCTAGGACAAGGGATAGAAAGGCTGATTAAATTTAGTTATGGTGACAACCCCACCGGCACTCATCAACATTAAGTGAAATAGCAGTAAATTTAAAATGGAACAATGCAAAATAAAATTTGCAGAACAAAACTTTCTTCTTGAAAAGGAGAAATATACTGTTTTATCAAACAATGGTAATAACCTAGCAGATTTCAGTTCAAATTTCTTCCAGGAATGGTTATATCTGGTCTTTTTCTTATAGCATTTGACATACAAGATATACGAAAATAATGCCAACATTATTAGACAAGTAGGAAATATAAATGAATAAAGAAAAAGGGCATGGTAAATTGGATAATTAAAACACTAGTTCAATGGGACTTCTGTTATTTAGTTCCAACAGTTATTTCTGGTAGAAATAAAAAAATTCAGTGTCTCTAGATAGTCCCAATTTTTCAGTCAACCGGAAATCTGTATATTTACAGATTGGTTTTTTTCTATATATTTCAATAATTTAAATCTATGGAAGATATATTTCAGTAATGTGTCCATTAAATGAAACACTAGATATATCTTCAAGTGGACAGTTTATAATCATTAGTCTGTAGATTTATAATTACCGGTTAATGGAATTATATGGGAACATTTAATGCTAAAATAATAATTCTCTTCAAATGGGGCTTCAGTTGGGCTAGGAAAACACAAAAAAACAATAAAGTAAATTGACAAAGGAAAAAAAAATTACAGATATCTAAGATTACTTTCCAGTATATAGCAAGTCCATTATTTTTTCCCATTCTGTGATGTTAAAATCTTAGTCCAAGCTGTTATCATGTCTTCTCTGGGCTAATGTTTCTTAATCCTTTCTTTCTTGCTCACCCCAAATTTTTTCACAACAATCAGAAATATATTTATGCAGTATAAATCACTTTATGCTACCTTTTTCTCCAACCCTGCACTGACTGTTCTTTGCAAGTAGAATAAATATTAAAATACTTCCTGTTGAGTGAGAAGCCTTTTCTCTCCTGGTCCCTGGGTCACCCTGTGAACTTAAACCACGTATCATTCTTCTACTCTCACCTTTACTTTCTTTCTACTCCTAGAAAACATCACATCACAAAGTTTGCTAAGGACTTTGCCAAATTTTTCTAATGGGGCATTATCTCCCAGAGCTTAAAGTGGCTGGTCACTGTTTATTATTGAGGTTCCGATTATTCAGAAAGATCTTAGCTGACCATCATATCAGAAGAAGCACTGTCACATTAACTAGATTTGTTGTTTTCATACTTTGTCTTTATTCGGACTTTTTTTGCTTTTTAAATTTTTTTCGGTCTCCGTCCATAAGAACAAGGAATTTTTCTAATATTGACAGCTTTGTTCTAGATAGAAATATGTCTGAGAGGTGTGTCTTTGTGTGTGTGTGTGTGTGTGTGTGTGTGTGTGAGTGTGTGTGTGTCTGTTCTCTAAGCACTGAAAAAAATCTGGTTTCGGTTAATGTGTCCTTCCATGTTGATGCCAGAATTAGATATGCAACATCCAACACTCAGCGTGAATTTCTTCACCCATTAATTGAAACTACTTGTTGAAAAACTGTGGCTTCTACTCTCTTAGAATATTTCTCTTTCACTTTGCCTTACTTAATGTGTAGAAATTTATTTGATTTGGTGAGGTTTCTTTTTAATCTACTGATGCCTGATATTATGGAGAACTTGTGTATTACCAAGAATGACAAAATGCAAAGATCCAACTGAAAATACTTTGCTATTTGTTCTTAGGTATCATCTGTCTCACTATTTCAGAATATTTATAATTCTGCCCCACAATCCTGGCAACTATATTATAATAACTTGAGAAATTTTAAAAAAATAATAATGATGTTTATGATTTAGTTCAGAGATTCTGATAAAATTAGCTAGGATTTAGCCTCTGTCTGCATTGGTACTTTATGAAAACTCACTCAGGTTTTTTAAGCCAGAATATGAGAACATGAAAACAAATGACCTGTTTGAAGAAAAGCTGAGGCCACTTTTGTTTTCTTTAAAGTGCTCATTTGAATTAGAGACGGCCTATATCTTTTTTTTTTGTTGATGCTGTTGTGAATCACTTAACACATAAAATCTGTTTTCTCTTAAGTCAGGCCAGTCTTTATCTTCTTCATAATTTTCAAGGTACTCTGCCTAAAATAAGCTCCAATTTCTTTCATATTAGAGTACTTCTCCTCACTTTGGTTTCAGTTGATATGTAGGATTTATGTGATTTTACATGTTAGTGAAGACATGCTGTTTCTGGCAATTGAGTAAATTTGATTTTACCTTAGTGTAGTCCTAGCCCTCACCTGTCAGTTGTGTGTCTCATTTTAAATTTTTTAATTAATGAAGAGCTCATTATAATTTAAATATTAATATGTATTTAAGAAATATTCCCCTGTGTTAGGAATCTAGAAGACATGTTAGAGATTTCATTTTAATATGAAAATATTCAGTGTTTCACAGAAGAAAGAAAAAAGAAGTTAATAAGAAGAACTCTCTAAGCAACAGCACACAATACATAATGCATACAATACAATATGCAATACTATCCACCAAGTACATAAAAGAAATACTAAAGTGGTAGAAATTGTTTATTAGGACCTGTGCAAACTTATAAATCCATCATAGCTTTATACATCATGATTATGGTTTCCTGTTGTAACATAATGAAACACCGTTTATTCAAAGATGTGATTGGATACCAGATCTATTCTGAATAAAGTAGGAATGAGAGAGAAATAGAATGCAAAACCGAAGGAACTGAATATATTGTTCCTCCCTGTATCATAAAAGAGACTAAACTTTTATCAATCCAGATAAACAATTTATTCATTGATTCTTTGAACAAATGCTTAATAAGTTTTTGCTGTATGTGGTACAGATGTATCACACCCTTCTTGATTACCAATAGCAAACATACTAGAAAGCTAAGACATAAAAATCAATCATTAGAATGCAAATAATACCAGCCATAAAATTGGTCCTATCATAAGAGTTTGGAGGTGGGAGAGATGTCTTGCAACTAAGGTAATCAGACAACTATTAAGAGAAATTAATCTTTAAGGTGGCTTTTAAGATAAACAAAACAAGAACAACAAAAAATAAAACAGTATTTCAGATAAAGTAAATGCCAACTATGGTTGTACAAAACTGTGATTCCTGTTCAAGGCAGTATTAACTCAGATCAACAGAGTTAGATCAATATCTAGGAGTATAGGAAAATAAATATGTGTTGAATGAATTGACTAAATAAATTAATCTGGAAAGATATCAATATATTGGGGCCAATCTACTACGGCCATTAAAAGACAGACCTAAGAATTTGACCTTTATTCTGTAGAGAAGTATTTTAAGTGTTTTGAATATGGAAGTATCTCAATCATACAAATAATTTATGACTGTCAAACTATAGGCTACCTGATAATTTCTAGGAGAATGGCATAATTAAGAAAGTATAAGGAACCTAATGGAAAGAGTCTATTTATGGTAAAGTGTATATCAAGGTTGTGGAAAGCAGAGAGGAGTACAGAAATGTTGTTGTTCTTCTTTGCATGTAGTGACAAATAGATTCTATAGCAATGTAAATCCCTATGGTGTCATTACGGAGAAATCTAAAAAGACAAGAAAAAATTTTTAGAAAGCTACATTGCTTTACCTTATATGTTTTTTTTTCATATTTTAGATAAGACTAGTTGCATTAGTCACCCCCTCATTATGATACCCACTTAACCACTACCTAGGAAGAAGGAAAAGAATGTAACAACTATATCTGTATCTCAACAAATTCCTGAGATTTGGGATAGAAATCTCAGGAATTAAGAACATTAAGAAGATATATTTGACACAAAAAATAAACAAAGAATGTCTAAGAATGATTTGTTAAGATATTCAGCAAGAGTTAATCTTGAATTTTTTTCTACCATCTGAATATTGATGTTCTTGATTACAATGGAAGGTAGCCAGACTAAGAAAATCTACTAGTCTGGTTATGTATTTTCACAAACATCTTATAATCTTCAGAACTTGACGAGTGACGATGTTTCTTGACATCAATTTCATTTTTCTATCCAGTTGGCTGACAAAAGACCATATTGCCAAATGGCTGGATTCACTGTGGACCACATGTATTTTGGCTCCGATTGCAGCTGAAAACTATGAAGCCTAGACCTCATCTGGAAAGAATGCGATTTTCTAAGTTTGTTAGGAGCCAAACAAATTTAACTCTGTAAACATCATCATCCCACAAAAACAGTGGGTAAGAGCACCCCTACAAAGCTGTGAGATGAAAAGGCAGAATTTCACTTTTAGAGAAGGGAATAAGTAAAGTCTTAGATGAAGAATTTATGGAAATGGCAACCCCCTTGATAAGTTCTCATTATGGGGGAGCCAGAGACCCTAAACAACTCAATACCTCAGAAAGGGTAAAACAAAACAAACAAAAAAACAAAAACAAAAAACCTCTGTGATTACTATCACAGGCTTCAGAACCATGATCTGGGAGTGACTGAGTGCAGTGAAAATTTCTGTGATATTCTAGACAAAGAAGAAGGATATTGTAGCATTGATCACCAAAAAATGGATTTGAGTTCTCTAAAACTCTGGTACAGCTATTTCCCTGTGAATGAGTATCTAAGTTATTCACATCATTTCCACATACATTTAAAGTTTTTCAACGTATATATTTACGTAATGTGATATGATTTCTACAAAGGAGTTCCAATGTATAGCATTACTTAAGATTCCTTTCCAAAAATGTATAGCACAGCACCAACAGCAATGTATGAAATCTCTCCTATACCCACTAATGTTGTCAGTGGTGCTATTCGGACCACATGGCCCTGTGTTTTTTGATTTTGCCTGTATGATCAGTAAAAATATATCACTATTCTCTCATTTACAAGTTTCATTTATATGCTTTAATATTAATCATTTGGATTTTTCTCTTTAATGACATCTGCTCATATATTGTTAACTAATTGGTTTTCTATTTATCTTTTTCTGATCAATTTAAATAAATTGTTAATTAGTAAAAAGATCTAAGTGTAGGAGATGAAGCTGTAAAACTCCTAGAAGAAAACATTGCAGAAAAAACTTCATGACATTAGTCTTGTCAATGATTTAATTGATATGACACCAAAAACACAGGCAACAAAAAGAAAAATAAAGTACAATTACATAAAGCTAAAAAAATTCTGCACAACAAAGGAAACAATCACCAGAGTGGAAAGGCAACCTATGGAATGGGAGAAGACATTTGCAAACCATATATGTCTGATAGAGGTTAATATTTTGAATATATAAAGAATTCCTACAACTCAATAGCAAACAAACAAACAAACAGAAAAAACTAGTAACCCTAAGGACCTGAAATAGGTAGTTCTCCAAAGGATAAATGGCTAACATGTACATTAAAAAATGTTTGATGTCATGACGAAAATGCAAATAAAGCCACAATGAGATATCACCTCACACCTTTCAGGATTCTATCATCAAAAGAACCCACAAAAGGTAACAAGTATAGTTGAGGATGTGGATAAATTGGAACACTTGCATACTGTTGGTAGGAATGCAAAGTGGTGCAGTTGCTATGGGAAAAAATGTGGAAGTTCCTCAAAAAATTTAAAATAGAACTATTATATTATCCAGCAGTCCCACTTCTGGGTATTTATCCAAATGAATAGAAATCAGTATCTCAAAGAGATATTAGCACTCTCATGATAATTGCATCACTATTCACAATAGCCAAGATGTGGAAACAAATGTCCATCAACAGATGAATGGACTAAAAAGGAAAAAAAAAATGGTATGTATGTTATGTATATACATACAATGGAATACTATTCAGCCTTTAAAAATACGATTTTTTAAAAATTTGCAACAACATGGATGAACCTATAAAACAGTATGCTAAGTGAAATAAGCCAATTATCAAAACCAAATACTGTATGATTCCACTTATATGAGGTATCGAAAATAGTCAAACTCAAGGAGGCAGCATGTAGCATGGTGGCTACCAGGGTCTGGATGGAAAGGAAAATGGAGAGTTACTCATCAACAGACACAGAGTTTCAGTTTAGCCAGATGAATAAGCTCTTGAGATCTGCTGTGCAACATTGCACCTATAGTAAACAATAATGTACACTTAAAATTTTGTTGAGAGGGTAGATCTAATATTAAGTGTTCTTACCACAATAAAATAAAATTTTAGAAAAGAATCCAAAAATTTGAAGAAAAAAAAAGAAACTCTTTGTCAGATATATGTATACCTTCAATAGCTATTTATGTAGCTCCTTCTTTGAGCTCAAAAATTTTTGTAGTACCATATTTTATTTTGATTCATTGCTACATTCTCTTAGCTTATGTTTAAAATAACTTTTACAATAAGAATACAATAATCAGAATAAGATTATTCTATAATTTTCTTTATACTATATATCAGATTTTGACATTAAATTTATGCTAATTTATAACATTGATTGAGAAATAATTTCATTTATTTTCTAGGACAGTTTACATAATATTAGACTTACCAGTTCTTTAGAATGTAGATATCTTTTCATCTGACCTTAATGACATTTCAACTATAGATCTTTAATTACCTTTATAATTGGTTCTGAAATAATTTTTCTATCAAAATTTCCACTTCTTCTGGATCACTTTTAGTAAATTGTATCTTTGTTTTGGGTCATCCATGACCTCTAGCTTTAAAAGTATCTTCAGTTCATTCTGTATTATTTTTTTACCCTGAGAATAATTATTTACCCTTGGAACAATTAATAAATGATAATCATGAAAATATTCAATACTATTTAATCCTGGTGTTAAATGAATCACTGAAGAATGAACCATAAAAAGATTTTCAATTTGGAAAACTATGAGATGCTCAAAAGCACTAATTTCTGTTGTTGCCATCATCATTGATTTTGTTTTTCTCTTAGAGTATGTTTCAAAGTCATGACTAAATGTTCAAAGAAAACATCTCATTTTTCAAATCACACTGTCTTGCTGTTAAGACGATATGATTTCCTTTTCCTAGAAATAATTTGATATTTTACTTGCCTTCCAACATTGCACAAATAGAAGCTTTCAAATATATAACCTTCGGATCTTTCAGGAGAAAATAAAAAATGGAACATGCTATTATTACTGAGTGCTGTTATTTTATCATTGTCATCAATACAATCATCCTTCAAATAAGAGTAACTTCACGTAAAAATTTTCTTGATCATAATAGGCACTATTATTGCTTTGTAGTGATCTGTCTGTTGTGGAATATAGCTGATAATTATCACTCTGAAATAAAATGCCATTTCTTCACACATTATCTCCTTTGAAACCCTTTGGTGTGACAGAGCACAGTAAAATCATATTAAAGTGCTGATATTAAAATCATGCCATTTGTGAATTACACTGAAAAAAATACAGCTTTTTTACTATGTTACTTCCCCAAAAGTATTCTCTTTGCTTAGTGGCTTTCTTGGTGCAATTTACTAGTAAGTTTCTTGAAATGGGAAATAACTGCCAAGGATAGTTGTCCAAAACATTTACATATTTTTAAACTTCTTTGACTTTTTATTTTTTTCAAGAATACTACTATTGTAACTTAAATATTAGAGCACATTTAATAGTGTAGACTATCTTCCTTAACTAAAGCAGCTGTTAAGAATTTTATGTAGATAAATAATACACCAATTATGAGTTTTTTCAAGACATTCATTCTGTTTGATGTTCACTTAGCACATACGTAAAATGAGGCAGTTAACCAGGTTTTTTTCAGTTCTCAAATGGTGTTATCTATGACTTAGCTAGATTGGCAATCAGATGGTGAAAATCGAATAAAAGAATTTCATTAGATTATAAGGAAATAAAACAAGCGATGTAATTTAGGTGGGCTAAGCAAAATTTGGAAGAGAATGCCAACCAATGGGGTCAAATTCCTGTGGATCAAAAAGAAAATCTGTATGTTTGTGTGCAAGTTAGGAGAATAGAAAATAAAAACAATGTATATAAGCAAATAGAATTTCTAGGAGTAAAGGTGTCAGAAAGATAAGTGTAATTTTCTTCAATGAAAGTGAAAAATAGAAAATTAGTAATAACAAAAATGAAAAGAACTAAGAGTTATAGAATACTTATTCTGTCTGGCACTCTAAAAGTTTTATATGGATTATCTAAATTAACCTTCAAAATAATCACAGGGTAGATGATATCATCATACTTATGTAACAGTTGAGCAATCTAATACTTGCAATCGTGAGGGAATAGTTAATACATGTGACCAAACTCAATCTACCTCTAAATTGTAAACTTGTTTTTACATAATCAATCTCTGCCTACTTCAGTCATAATCTTAGTACCTGACATCACTGATGGTTTAGAATCTGCCAAGCATTATGCTATAGGCTTTAAATGCATTTTTATTCTGTCCTCATAATCAAAGCTTTCATTATGTATTGTTATCCCCATTGTACAGATATGTGAGTTCCAAACAGAATTCTTACTTGCTCAGATTCACCTAATAAACAATTAACAGAGCCATAATCAGTGTGACATCACAGCTTTTCGTCATTCTTCAACAGAAATTATTTTTGATATGAAAGGATTTGAGTAGCAGGTCTGAAAGAAGAGCATAAAACAATGTGGATAATACGAAAGTGAATTATCTCTAAGTTTAACCATCTTTATCTATAAAATTAGAGTATTATCTATTTCACAGCAACATTGACATAATGAAATGAGAAACTGTATATAAAATATTTAAACCTTCATAGGCATAGAGTAAATGTTAAATAAATATTTGTTTTCATTATTCTCACTAGCAACCATAAAACCAAAGTACCAAGTAACATTACAGGAAAAAGTCATAAGAAAGAGAAAGAGAGAAAGAGAGAAAGGAAGGAAGAGAGAGAAAGAAAGAAAAAGAAAAAGAAAGGAAGGAAGGAAGGAAGGAAGAGAAAAAGAAAGAAAGAAAAGGAAGGAAGGAGGAAAGAAGGAAAGAAACCCATAGTGATGATTATTGACTGGTTTGTACACTTAGAACAACATATGAGGTAATGAAAATGTGAAAAATGTCTACCACAGTATTTGGCACATGGGAGGTACATAAAAAGTAATGCTTTATGAGAACTAAGCAATGGAATCTTCCAGGGGAGTAATACTAGGGGAGTAATACTCTTGCATTGAAGTATTACTGGCCTATGCCTTGGTCAGGATTCTCTAGCATCCTGAGCCTTTTTGCCAGCACTCTCAGTTGGCAGTATATATGCCCAGGTCATGTTTCATCAGCTAATTAGCTAGCTAGCTGAATGATAGATAAAGAAGGGGTGTGTGTGTGTGTGTGTGTGTGTGTGTGTGTGTGTGTGTGTGTGTGTGTGTGCTGTGCATCTGTTTAGGTCTCTAGCACTCTAGCAATCAGTTCTTTCACTATTCAAAAATTGGTCATTTTATTCAAGGAAAGGCTTAACAGTCTTCCTAAGTAATATAAATTAAAAAAAAAAAAAGAAAGGGAAAAAGATCTTTGGAGTAAAGAACATTCATGAAAGAAAATAAATGTGGATGTGAAAACTAAAGGATAACCAGGCAATCCATAATTACAGAGAAATAATAAGACTGCCGACGTACTGAGAGAGAATTATTTAAGCTAGAAATACAAAACAAAGGAAATATTTCCATCAGTGCTGGCGTAACCCCTGAATAATTTACAGCTGCTTTTCTTTAGGGAAGGAAGTAATTATTTTCCAACCTATCAGCATAGATTATCAGGTTTGTGCATTTGTATAAAATTGCTTTACTGTATTTATTAGTATGATTTGTGATTTTGTTGCTATTCAGGGATTTTGTTATGATTTAAATGGTTTGCAGAAGGTCATTCTTTGGAGACGTCAGAATTCTAGTGAAAAAAATCTCTTCTAAGTTCCTAACGTGAGTTCCTCGCAATGATTTTTGCGCTTTACAACTATTATTATAATTTCATACTCATAAACCCAAAGATTAAATATTTCTTTTTATCTTTATAGACTTCATAAGAATTTTTCAGGAGAAAATGTAGTAAAATTTGGTTAATGTTACTATAAATACGCAAGCCATTTTAAAATTTTATTTTAAAGAGAGATTTTCTGTTTCCATTAAGTTGACTTTAAATAAAGTCACAGGAACGTATTCATTCAGTAAGGATCATGGTTACAGAATATTTAAAACTTTACATTCATTCAGTAAGGATCATGGTTACAGAATATTTAAAACTTTATAGTGTTCAATTTCTCTGGAAGACTAACATTTAGAAATCATTTCATAAAATCACATACTCCTTTTTTACTTTTATAATGTAGGAGATGTGCTTTTTTATACAACACCAAAATATGTATTCTTATTTTACTAGCATCAGAGTAACAAGCTTTGGGTGCAATGGCTTCTTTATCTGATGCATAAAAGTCATATAATTCATTGATCTTTATATGTAATTAGAAATAGTTTCATCTAAAAGTGTATATTCATTTTATTGTCATTTCATGGGTTCCAGAGTCCATTGACTCTGATGGCTGAATTTTGAATTTAAGTCTCAATTTGAAGTATTTCAAATCCCTAATGATTTCATAGCACCATCACCATGAATCAATTCTGTTTCCTTTTATTGTTACTCAAGTTCAAGTCATCATAAAATCACAGTCACTTGGCAAAGTAGGTAATAGGAAACCTTGCATGATTGAAATCCATAATGGTCTAATCACTAGTTTGTATAAATACAATACTCTCAGTTATGTTTCTTAAACATTTATCATTGTAAAATTTACAAAATGTATTCGATCATTTGCCATAGCTCCCTGAACCAAAATGTTGAATTGTATAATATATCACACTGAACACAGAGTAAAAAATAAGAAAATGTCAAGATCCGTTTACAATTTTGTTTAGTCACAAATTTTTCTCTTTTGCCTTTGATTCTTTCCTTTCTTAATATAAAACAGACTTGATTTAAACTGAAATCTACATTTCAGTCATATCCAATAACAAGTAATCTTCCAATCAGGAAAAAACTTCTTAACTGGCCCAAACAGCTGCTCCATAGTCCTAGGTCTAAGATTTTCCCCGTTAGTTTCTAGATACATGGAGATTAGTAAAATGTCTTCTGCTTACCCTGTAAAGAAAAACACGAGGGCGGTGTTCTCCTACATGTTTAGCTGGAAAATAATTCCATGGTGTACTTATACTTTTTACCAAAAAGACATTTGTCGGGAAAACAAATTTGAGGATACTTACTACTCTCATAAGCCCTATTATTGGGGTTTTTGGAGCTTTCATGTTTCTTAGGTATATCGTAAATCTTTGAGAATATAGAATACAGAGGTTCCTCATTTTATTTGAGCAAATTTTTTAAAAAATTATTTTTATGGTGCATCTTTCTAAATATATGTTCTGTGGATGAAACAGGGGAGGAAGCTTTGGGAAAAGATATTCTAGAGCAAGACCATCTAAAGACAAAAAATTCACTTCATGTTTACGTTCCATTTATAGGCATTTCTCTAAAAATATTACCATTCCCCTTTCTCATATTTTCTTCATTCTAGGGCCAGAATCATACACGCTAGACCAAGTTTGACTGTTTACAAAGATACAGCATGGTGTGCGTGACTGCAGCTCCACGGTGCTCCTCTAGTTCCCCACAGAGGCAAATCCTGATCCAGTGTTTTGAATATCTCTATTTGGAGTGAGAGACCTGTCTGTAGAACCCAGGACCTTAGGATCTCACCCTTTATAGCACTTTAAATTCCAATGAGATGGAAGCAGAGATGATTTTTTAGGGTGTACAATTGGAGTTAACATTTGCAATACTGGTATATGATAATTGCTGTGCCATAGTTACAGAACCTAGTTAATGCCGTGTTTCATTACTTCACAGCCATCTTTGGCCTGTTTAAGGGATATCAGTTCAACAGTCCTGGCATATCTAATAAAGATTGTCAGAGCTGCAGTCAGAAACAAAAAACAAACACACACACACACACAGAAAATACTATGTTTGCAGGAAACAGCATAGATCTAAAATTTAAACATTGTAATTGAGGTTGTGCTCGTGGTGATTCGTTTTTTAGTAGGCTTGCTTTTTTGCTTATATATTTTCACGGTGTGGAATGCGTAATCAAATGCATAGATTGCATTTGTCCTAGGAAGATTCCCACTCAGGATAGATCCTCACCATTCTGTGGAGATAGGAGGAGACAGACCTTTCCAACAATCTATAGCTTCAATCTGGTAGCATATGCCCTGAACCCAGCAAAGCAACCAAGGACAAAGTATAGTCTGATGTGGAATTCAATGAAGGATTAGAGAGGAAAATGAAAATACATACGTTGAATTGTTTCAAAATCTTGATGGATGTTAGTAATAAACTCTGTGCATCTCTCTATTGTCAAACCCTCCTCCTGTGTACTTCATCCCATCTCACCTGGCCTTCTCAGGGATAATATTCTAGAAATTATCTCCTTTAATTTTTGCATTATTAATCATCCCATCTATTTTATCATGCACAAAAAACTAAATACATTATATTATACTCTTATATTATATTAAAAATAAAGCCTTCTCAACCCACATTCCTCAACTGATAACAACTTTCTTTTTCTTTTTCTCTTTACAATAAAACTAGTAAAAAAAAAATGGTCTCTATCATCTGTCTCTAATTCTTCTCGATTCTCTCTTCTATAGACTTAAATTTGCCTTAACCACCATTATCTACTAAATCTTCCCTTGTTGATCCATCCTTGATCCCATTGGTGCTTTAATATGATCCAATGACTGATTGGTTCTCCTCTTACTTGATCTGTCTTCATGAATTACCACAGGAGATCCTTTTTTTCTCCTTAAAACACGTCATCTTATCATATTCCAAAACCTGTGGTCTCTTGGTTTTCTCGTACATCAATTGCACTCTCCACTGCTGGTTCTTCCAGCATTTCTAAGCATTAGAGGGCCTCAGAGCTCAATTCTCACACCGCTTTTTTATCATTTACTCTCTAAATGTTCTAATCCAGTCTTATGAATCTAAAACACCAGATACACTGAAAACAAATTAACATCTTCAATGAATTCTTCTTCTTGAACTCCAGATTAATGTACCCACAATGTAAATCCTCTGTCTGATAATTCCAAAATCTATGTCATATATGAGTCCGGATCTGGTGCTTTTTGTTGTTGTTATTTCATCAGACTTTTTTCTTGACTTTTAGAATTTCTTAAAAAATTTGTTGAAAGCTAGGCATGATACGTACAGTAATAGGAACTGAGATATATAGTCCTTTAATGTGAGGTTTTATGTTATTCTGGCTGGTAGTCAGGCAGTGTTTAATGCTTGCTGCAGCTGTAAGTGCCAGAGGCTTCAATTTCTTCTAATGTTCTTGTCTTGTTTTCTTCCCCCTTGTTGTATTATGACTTCCCCCAAGAATTCCTTCTTAAATAGAATTTATGCTTTGCAACTCTTTGAGCCACAATCCACTGTTAATATACTGGATACTGGAATCCTAATGATGTGGTAGTGAGGTTTCAGGGAGGAGAAGCTTTCTATAGTCCTATTCCCAGGTCTCAGTCTTTAATGGCCCTGTGTGTCTGGTTTGTGACCTTCATAAGTATTTCTCACCAGCATTTATGTAAGGATAGAGGGGGATAAATGTCCTTCTCCCAAGTGGCAGAAAGCTCTGCTAAAATCTTTTCTCCTGGAGAGTAGGCTTTTGTTGTGGAGAAAGCTCTGGGCATATTTCACAATGGTTCCTTTTCTCCCTCCTCTGCTAAAGACACAGGGGGACCTTTCTTGGCCCTTGTGAGAATCTGGTGGCGTATCCGGAGGTAAAAGTCATCAAATTTGTGTATAGCCTGGAACTATATGACCAGAGGAATTTCTCACTGTCACCCTGGATTCCACTCAGTCTTCAGTGATCCATTAAATTGCCATTTAAGTGTTCCTATTAGTTTATAGCTCCAAAAGCTTCTGCTCCAGGTAAGCAGATCTTAGCTGTGACCGTGTGGCTTTGCCTGTGTTTCCAGATTTGGAGGTGGGGGTTTGCCCTGTGACCTCGATTCTCTGATGAATCCAAGAAAAGTCATTGATTTTTAGTTCGGTCAACTTTTTTTTATAGGAAGGACAGGAGTGATGACTTCCAACCTCTTTACATTTTGGATCTGCAACCGAAGTCCTATATCAACAATTTATTCAGCAAGTCCACTTAAAATTCTAAATAACTTCTCAAAATCAACTGTCCAAAAATTGTCTGATCTTTACCCACCTCTCTTCAACCTGCTTTTCTCCTCTAAGTCTTTCCCGTATCCTGAAATGGCATCTCCATCCTTATGTATGATCAGGCTCCGAGTCCTGGAAACCTTCTTTTATTCCTCTCTGTCATAACCCATATACATTCCATGAGAAGACCTTGCTGATTTTATCACCTCCATTGTTACCTTTACCACCACCACCTTGGTCCAAGCATTTGTCATGATAACATGGATTATTGCAAGAACCTCATAACTGGCTTCCCTATTTTGTTCTTACCTTCTCACACTCCACTGTCAAAACGTTAGCAATAATAGATCCTTCTCGGGCATGAGTACAATCTTATCACTCACATTTTCAACTTTCTACCTCTACCTCTCCTGTTGCTACATTGAGTTCCATCTCAGTGAATTATTTCTGTACTATTCTTGGAATATGCCTATGAACACTCCTCCTTCAGGACCTTTCCATTTATTCTCTCTGCCCTATGTTACCTAGGATGCTTTTATTACTGGCTTCCCCACTGTGTCCAAATTATGCCTTCACCTTAAGGCATTCCTTCACCAATGTATTTAAAACCATCTACCCTCAGGTTTATCTTCCCTCATAACACCTATCACAGTCTTTAATTGTATGTGTTTATTTCTGTACGGCATGTCTCCCCACTTTAGAGTATAGGATGGCTGAAAACAAGTATATTTAACTATTTTGCAAACTGATGCATCACCAATACATTGAACACTGACTGAGATAATGTATGTACTTAAGGTACACTTATTGAATAAATGACTAAATTTTAATCCACTCAAGTAAGACTATTCTGGCTATCTTCGATCTATATTAGAATAACAAAAGCATACAGACCTAGTTATAGTTGTAGATATTTTTATGTTTAAAACTTACAGTTAGTGCCTATTTTTAAATTTAGTGTGAAATTTTTACTTTTGTACAGGCTATTAGAGGAGAGAGAATGGAATAATGATGACTAAAACCTCAATGAGATATAAGTGTCACTTATTATTTTCCTCCAATTCCTTTCTTCTCTGGTGTATATATTTAATACCAAACATTTTAGTAAATGGTCCCACCTGATGTAAGTGACTACTCTTTTCATGTACACTGCAAATTCTGTTGTAACCTGGGTAAATACATTTGTTAAAAGATACGGACTTCCTGGTAAATGTACAATTATTCTGCTTTAAACATGACCTCAAAATAATGAATGCTTGCTTTTCAATCATATTTTTCTCTATTTAATTATTTCTTCAAATTACATAGGCAGCTTCTCACATCCATACAGTTTATACTTAGGCATTTAATCATGCACTTAAATCTGAGACTACTTAGTAATTAAAACTTTTCTAAGAACCTGCATTTCTAATATGTAATCACTTCTAAATTAAATTTATAATCAATTAATCATTTCTCTAATAGTAATGATCTTTATTATAATAATGTTTCTTTTGCTAATTTTCATAATCATGTTATAAGTAGCAGAAAATGTCACAGCTTTTTAGAAGTTTGGGAGTGAGATAGGCCTCACTTCTGTTCCTTTCAGCTAGAAGAAGGTATTAAAGAATACCAACACATTCTTATATTTCTGACCAATCCCTATTGTTCTTCTGCATGAAACATGGGATAGTGTTTCTTTTCCATCCAAGAAAAGAAAACATAAAACTAACGAAGTGCACAAAATATGTAGTAGTGAAAGAAATTCAAGCTATTGTTCAAAGCTGACTTGAGTAAAATGCCCACGTGTCTAATTATTAGACATAGTTGACAGGAAGAATAATGCAAGGTAAAGATCCACCTGTTTTGAAATGAAAACTGCAATAAAGTCCCCTTTAATTTATTGATATACATATACCTTTCTGGCATAAATAATAATTTTTCTTTTGATGTGATTACTTTGATTACTGACATCATATAAAAACTTACAAGATTTCAAACTACATGTGGGAAATTGAAAATAACTCAATAGAAATATATTTTACAATTATATGTATATTTTTTGAATTATATATTTTTTTTATGCAGCAGATTCTTATTAGTCATCAACTTTATACACATCAGTGTATACATGTCAATCCCAATCGCCCAATTCAGCACGCCACCATCCCCACACTCCCACGGCTTTCCCCCCTTGGTGTCCATACGTTTGCTCTCTACATCTGTGTCTTAAGTTCTGCCCTGTAAACTGGTTCATCTGTACCATTTTTTCTAGGTTCCACATACATGCGTTAATATACGATATTTGTTTTTCTCTTTCTGACTTACTTCACTCTGTATGACTATCTCTAGATCCATCCACGTCTCAACAAATGACTCAATTTCGTTCCTTTTTATGGCTGAGTAATATTCCATTGTATATATGTACCACAACTTCTTTATCCATTCATCTGTTGACGGGCATTTAGGTTGCTTCCATGACCTGGCTATTGTAACTAGCGCTGCAATGAACATTGTGGTACTTGACTCTTTTTGAATTATAGTTTTCTCAGGGTATATGCCCTTGATTTGCATTTCTCTAATAATTAGTGATGTTGAGCAGCTTTTCATGTGCTTCTTGGCCATCTGTATGTCTTCTTGGGAGAAATGTATATTTAGGTCTTCTGCCCATTTTTGGATTGGGTTGTTTGTTTCTTTAATAGTGAGCTGTATGAGCTGTTTATATGTTTTGGAGATTAATCCTTTGTCCCTTGATTCGTTTGCAAATATTTTCTCCCATTCTGAGGGTTGTCTTTC
>NC_041220.1:134274007-134274690 GCF_002837175.3 Physeter macrocephalus | reverse complement strand
AGAACATGGTATATCTCTCCATCTGTTGGTATCATCTTTAATTTCTTTCATCAGTGTCTTATAGTTTTCTGCATACAGATCTTTTGTCTCCCTAGGTAGTTTTATTCCTAGGTATTTTATTCTTTTGGTTGCAATGGTAAATCGGAGTATTTCCTTAATTTCTCTTTCAGATTTTTCATAATTAGTGTATAGGAATGCAAGAGATTTCTGTGCATTAATTTTGTATCCTGCAACTTTATGACCTTTATTATGTTGAGGTAGGTTCCCTCTATGCCCACTTTCTGGAGAGTTTTTATCATAAACCGGTGTTGAATTTTATCAAAAGCTTTTCCTGCATCTCTTGAGATGATTATATGGTTTTTATATATGATTATATTGTTTTTATTCTTCAATTTGTTAATATGGTATATCACATTGATTGATTTGCATATATTGAAGAATCCTTGCATCCCTGGGATAAATCCCACTTGATCATGGTGTATGGTCCTTTTAATGTGTTGTTGGATTCTGTTTGCTAGTATTTTGTTGAGGATTTTTGCATCTATATTCATCAGGGATATTGGTCTGTAATTTTCTTTTTTTATAGTATTTTTGTCTGGTTTTGGTTTCAGGGTGATGGTGGCCTCATAGAATGTACTTGGGTGTGTTCCTTCCTCTTCAAGTTTTTGGAAGAGTTTGAGAGG
>NC_041220.1:134256566-134273654 GCF_002837175.3 Physeter macrocephalus | reverse complement strand
TTTTCTAAGAATTTGTCCATTTCTTCCAGGGTGTCCATTTTATTGGCATAGAGTTGCTTGTAGTAGTCTCTTAGGATGCTCTGTATTTCTGCGGTGTCTATTGTAACTTCTCCTTTTTCATTTCTAATTTTATTGATTTGAGTCCTCTCCCTCTTTTTCTTGATGAGTCTGGCTAATGGTTTATCAATTTTGTTTATCTTCTCAAAGAACCACCTTTTCATTTTATTGATCTTTGCTATTGTTTTCTTTGTTTCTATTTCATTTATTTCTGCTCTGATCTTTATCATTTCTTTCCTTCTGCTAATTTTGGGTTTTGTTTGTTCTTCTTTCTCTAGTTCCTTTAGGTGTAAGGTTAGATTGTTTATTTGAGATTTTTCTTGTTTCTTGAGGTAGGCTTGTATACCTATAAGCTTCCCTCTTAGAACTGCTTTTTCTCCATCCCATAGGTTTTGGATCATCGTGTTTTCATTGTCATTTGTCTCTAGGTATTTTTTGATTTCCTCTTTGATTTCTTCAGTGATCTCTTGGTTATGTAGTAACGTATTGTTTAGCCTCCATGTGTTTCTTATTTTTTTACATTTTTCCCCCTGTAATTCATTTCTAATCTCATAGCATTGTGGTCAGAAAAGATGCTTGATATGATTTCAATATTCTTAAATTTACTGAGGCTTGAGTTGTGACCCAAGATGTGATCTATCCTGGAGAATGTTCTGTGCACACTTGAGTAGAAAGTGTATTCTGCTGTTTTTGGGTGGAATGTCCTATAAATATCAATTAAATCTATCTGGTCTATTGTGTCATTTAAAGCTTCTGTTTACTAATTAATTTTCATTTTGGGTGATCCGTCCATTGGTGTAAGTGAGGTGTTAAATTCCCCCACTATTATTGTGTTACTGTCGATTTCCTCTTTTATAGCTGTTAGCATTTGCTTTATGTATTGAGGTGCTCCTATGTTAGGTGCATATATATTTATAATTGTTATATCTTCTTCTTGGATTGATCCAGTAATCATTATGTGGTGTCCTTTCTTGTCTCTTGTAACATTCTTTATTTTAACATCTATTTTATCTGATATGAGTATTGCTACTCCAGCTTTCTTTTGATTTCCATTTGCATTGAATATCTTTTTTCCATACCCTCACTTTCAATTTGTATGTGTCCCTAGGTCTGAAGTGGGTCTCTTGTAGACAGCATATATATGGGTCTTGTTGTTTTATCCATTCAGCAAGCCTGTGTCTTTCAGTTGGAGCATTTAATCCATTCACGTTTAAGGTAATTATCAATATGTGTGTTCCTATGACCACTTTCTTAATTGTATTGGGTTTGATTTTGTAGGTCCTTTTCTTCTCTTGTGTTTCCCACTTTGAGAAGTCCCTTTAGCATTTGTTGTAGAGCTGGTTTGGTGGTGCTGAATTCTCTTAGCTTTTGCTTGTCTGTAAAGCTTTTGATTTCTCCATCGAATATGCTTTCAATAATGTTTCTTTGTCTTTAATTTTTGCCGATTTGATTACTATGTGTCTCGGCATGTTTCTCCTTAGGTTTATCCTGTATGGGACTCACTGCGCTTCCTGGACTTGGGTGGCTATTTCCTTTCCCATGTTACGGAAGTTTTCGACTATAATCTCTTCAAATATTTTCTCGGGTCCTTTCTCTCTCTCTTCTCCTTCTGGGACCCCTATAATGCGAATGTTGTTGTGTTTAATGTTGTCCCAGAGGTCTCTTAGGCTGTCTTCATTTCCTTTCATTCTTTTTTCTTTATTCTGTTCTGCAGCAGGGAATTCTGCCATTCTGTCTTCCAGTTCACTTTTCCGTTCTTCTGCCTCAGTTATTCTGCTATTGATTCCTTCTGGTGTAGTTTTCATTTCAGTTATTGTATTGTTCATCTCTGTTTGTTCTTTAGTTCTTCTAGGTCTTTGTTAAACATTTCTTGCATCTTCTCGATTTTGCCTCCATTCTTTTTCTGAGGTCTTGGATCATCTTCACTATCATTATTCTGAATTCTTTGTCTGGAAGGTTAACTATCTCCACTTCATTTCGTTGTTTTTCTGGGGTTTTATCTTCTTCCTTCATCTGGTACATAGCCCTCTGCCTTTTCATCTTGTCTATCTTTCTGTGAATGTGGTTTTTGTTCCACAGGCTGCAGGATTGTAGCTCTTCTTGCTTCTGCTGTCTGCCCTCTGGTGGATGAGGCTATCCTACAGTTATATTTTAACCAGAAAAAAAGCAATTAAAAAATTGTTATGAATAGCTTTCATAATTTCTGATACAAATAAAACCCTAAATTACACAGCAATTTTCCTGTCTACATTATTACTACTTGTATGCATTTTCTGAAGAAATACGCAAGTGGCCTCCTTTTAAAAATATGAAAATAACATGATGTCTTCAACTTTCTAGACGGAACCTAAAAAAAATGTAATATATTTTTGTTCATGTCCTCCAGGGTAGATTGATAGATAGGTATATAGATAGATAGAGGAGCTGAGAAAAGATCTGAATAATTTGACAGACTCTAATTTCTCTTAAATATTTATTATAGCTGGTTTATAAGTACAAATGGGTCCAAGAATTCAATTTTTGGATATGTTTTGATCTTATGGACCAAACTGAATAAATGTTATAAAATTATTTATATGTATTCATAATTATATAATGTAGCATATGAAAGATTTGACAAACAAAATAGTATATTGTGTGGAAATAACGAGAAGGGGAAAAGACTTAGCAACAGGGAAAAATATTTAAAAGGGAGCTTATTTTGTTAATTTTTTTTTGGTCCAGCTATCTTTCTAAGAAATATTACTTAATATTACCTATAAACATTTAAGTAGATTTAGGAAATAATACAAATTATATTTCCAGGTGAAAAATATTAATAGAAAACTCTTTAAAATTAAACATAATTTTAATGTATATTTATTGACATATAAATATATCCATTTTAATTGGAAATCATTAGTGACAATAGTTACAAATGCTTTGTATAAATACCTTTGACTTCATTTAGTCTTTTAGGTATCTACATTTGTTTTATCTCATTCATCATCACACATTTAAGATATTTTCTGTCTTGTAAACTATTTTATAATTATATATTTAATGATATTCTAATTATAGATGTATAATTAATTTTAGAAAATTTAAGAAGAGAATATGTACAAATGAAGGATTAAATACTCATAATTTTTCCTAGAAAAATAATAATTGTTAACAAGATAAAATAGTTTTTCAGACATTTAGTGTGACTCCATTTCTTTCTCTAGCTGCTTGAATTTTATTTAAGTATACATATATAATATATTCACTTATGGATATAGATATTTCATTACTTGAGAACTTGGAGATGATCTTCTCAGTCCCTCAAACTACTTTGTTCTCCTTATAGCACATGTTAAACAGCAGAGAATCCCCTGGTCATTTTTAAGCAGTGGAGTGATATTATCTGATTCACATTTTTATAAGATCTGTTCATCTGACCAACAAAAAATACACTGAAGGAGCCCATGCAGGCAAGAACAGAAACCAATAAGGAAGCAAATCACATTAGACCAGGTGAGGCATCATTTTGCTTTAGACTGGTGTGTGACCCTTGACATCTTTTATTTGTCTGTCTCTGATGGTACTAGAGCCGACTCCAGAAACACTGATCATTTGTCCCTGTTGAATCAGCTACCACTTTCTTTATGGACAAAATCTCCAAGTGATGTTGGCAAAATTCACAATGCATCTCACATCAAAATTCAAATAGACTCCTCTAAACCTCTTCTCAGAATTGATCAATACGCTATAAGTTAAAAAAGCCCTTCAAGGTGTAAAACCCATAATAGATTATAAGGCTTGAGGTCTCATTAGCCCCTGTACTAGTCCCTGTAACACTCTCATTTTACCTGTGAGAAAACCTAATAGCCAACAGTGGAGTTTGGTCCAGGGCATCCCAGCAGTAAACAACATTATTGTCCCTCGACGTTCTGTTGTTCCTAACCCTCATATGTTACTAATATTCATTCACACTGGAAGTAAATTCTTTACTGTAATTGATTTATGCAGTGCATTCTTTAGTATTCCAGTTGATGAGGCTAGCCAATACCTTTTGCCTTCACTCAGGAAGAGAAATAATTCACCTGGACATAATGCCTCAGGGCTTTATTGAGAGTCGTTTTTATTTCTCACAAATCCTGAAAGCTGATCTGGATGACATAAAGTTTTCGTGTGGTCTACTTTGTGGCCATTTGTGGATAATTTGCTTCTTTGTTCTCCTTCTCAAGCCTCCTCACAGGAAGGCAGCATCCTCTTTCTAAAGATTTTACCTTAACAGAACATAAGTTCACAAAAAAAAAAAAAAATGCAGTTTGCCAAAACCAGGTTTGATATTTAGGGCATCTGATATCAGAACAAGGTCTAAACCAAGATCCAGGTAGACTTCTTGGTGTCCGAAGTTTCTCAAAATCCCAAACTAAGTGCCGAACACAAGGTTTTCTTGGGCCAGTTGGTTATTGCTGTAATTGGATTCCAGTATTTTCTCTTATGGCCAAAACCTGTGTATGTTTTACTCAATAATAACAACCCTGATCCAATTGTATGGGGAGAACCCAATGACATAGCCTTCAAGGCTTTAAAGGAGAGTTTGATAAATCCAATTGCCTTTGGATATCCCAATTATCAGATTCTTTTTTCTTTTTTGTATATAAAAAAGAGAATGTCCTTGGTGTCATCACCTACAAACACGGAGGCCACCATGGACCCATAGGTTGTTACAGCCAGCAACCAGACACTGTGGCATGGGGATATCCCTCCTTGCCTTAGAGCCATTACTACCACTGCCCTTTTGGTTAAGGCCACCAAAAAACCCATTGTGGTCTCCTTTAGCCATTTTTGCTTCTCTTGCAGTAGAAGCTCTCCTGAATCCTTATCACACTCAACATTTCTCAGCCAGCCATCTCGCCTCCTATGAAATCCTTTTGTTAACTGTGCCACAATAACTCTTTCAAGTTGTAATAATTTGAACCCAACCACTCTTCTCCCCTTCATTACCGACAAAGTCTCTCATGCTTGTTTAATGTGATGGACCACCTCTTGACTCCTTATATTGAACTACAGAAAATTCTGTTGGGTAACATAACTTTCTGCTGTTTAAGCTACTCAATCTGTGGTACTTTGTTATGGCATCCCTAGCAACCTAATACACATTCCATATAGAAATTCTTAACCCCATCAAACTTGATATTATCTCTCCCATCTTTGAATCTTGATACTCATGTCATGTCCTACCTTTACTATGGTAATTATAGTTATTTAAAATAAGCTGTGTTATCGATCTACAATTTAAAGAGATTTCACTTTCTATTTTCATAAGTAAAACAAAATATTAAATACATTAATTAGAAAGTTCTACTGCTTACAAATAGTAATTTTCAATCATTTTCACATACTAATAACATCAAGTTGCTCCTTTCAACTATGAATTTCATTCAACAGAAGTAACAATGTGCTATACTGGAGACTACTAAAATTAGACACCTTTTCTTTCCTGAAGGAGCTTAAAGCCTAGTTATTGGGTCAGACAGAGTAACCACTAGAGCCACCATTTTCTTTGTGTAGTGTTGAAGCACTTTGCCTTTGTCCTTAACCTATTTCTCCAAATTGTGAAATACCGAGAAAGAATCAATGAAAAGAATCCCACTCAATGGCCCAACAGACTTCCAGACAGACCTTTTGTCTTCCTAGAGGTGAGAAGTAAGCTGTTCCACTGTTGGGTTAGTCAGCCACACAGACAAATGAGCTAATTTCTGAAACAAGACCTGAGAGCTACATATTTTATAATAATTCTATATTCATGTAAGTGAAGTTATTTAATCAGTTTGCCAAAAATGATTCAGAATGACAGATCAAAATAATTCAGTTCACCACATGACCAAACTGGAGTATGCTAATTTGCATACTCCAGGAAGATAATTATTTTTATATACAATTGATGATGAATTTATATTATTTAAAAAATCTTCGCAGATTTTTCAAAAAGTGGTTTGGTTCTATTTTTTAAAAACAATATTCAACTGAGACTTTTATATTCTGTCTTCTTAAATAATGAAGTCTTGAATTGTATGTTGAAATTAATGTTCAGAGAGAAAGAGATAACCTAATGAGTTATAGAAGGGGTTAGAAAAAGGTTGTAGCTAAATAATTTTTGTTTGGAATATGCTGACTTGTGTGTAATTAAAATCTCACCCATTGTATTCCATTAATCTAGTTTCTTGGATATAATTGTACTTATGATGATTTAACAGTATTTAATTATTACTTGTATATAAGACCTATACATTTGTTTGTTTTTACACAATTAATCTGAAGTGAATTGGTGTTAGTGGTGATTTTTTTTTTTAATCTGTATTTATAAATAAAATAAAAGCTTGCTGCTCTCCCAAATTATGGTACAGGCACAATCCTCAACAATAAACCCCACTGATTGAAAAAATTAATTTTGCTCTTAAACATATTCTTAGAAACATGCCATAAAATGGCATAAAAATAGCAAAATTACTTCAGGAAAATATGAATGTAAGCTTCTCTACTTGTAAAATAAGGGAGATGGAAAAGACAAACGCAAAAAATCATTGTTTAAAATCTTAAGATTCTCCAAAGTTAAAAAAAAGAATACACACACAAACACACACACACAACAGAATTTATAATATCACTCAAACTTTAATATAAAAATATTCTATGATTGTGTATAAGTGCATGGAAACACAAGGCATTTCTCTATTTAAATATATTGGAAACAACATTAAATATATATATTACTACATTTTAAGAATGGCAATTTTAGAAGTTTATTTCATCACTTTTTAAATTTTTATGATTTACTTTTCAAAGTATGTATGTTCCATAAAATTAAATAAGAATTTACAATAATATATTTTAGGAATTTGATAAATATGTATCATCTTAGCAAAAAAAAAAAAGTGACAAAGACACCCATTGTTTTTCATAATGTAGAATGGCATGTCTCTTGTAGTGAAACTATCACTTATTTTGTGACTTGCCAAAATATTTTTACTTCCCAATGTGTATAATTTAGTATCTCACCAAAAAGTAATTATAATCTGGTATACAATTGTGCACTAAAATAATAAAGGAACACTTTCAAAGAAGTTTTTAAAGTGATAATTGCAGTGTTGAGAGAGGACTATGACATTTCACACTGAACTCTTAAGGTGCTATATATAAAGATGCCAATCCCCCTACCTTTCTCTTTTTAAATCATGTGCTGGAGATCATTTTCTCTTGTAACATAATCCCTAGAGAGAAGTCAGTTAATGCTGATACAAAAAAGGACACATTTTAGCATTGTTGAAGGCTTATCTGAGCTCCATAAATCCTATTGCTTCACCTGATGTCAAATGTCAGATGCGGCCTGTTTTATTGACCACAGTATAGTTTAAAGAGCAGTTGTGAAATGATTATTTAGTAGGTATGTGTGTAACCTGGAAAAAAATACAGAACACAGTAACTTGATCATAAAATATTGCTGTTGATACTTTTGATATCCAGGGGCATAGAGAGGAGATTGTGTTTTGAAGAAGAGTAAGATTTTCACATTGCAGCTGTTCTTAAGACCTAATATTCTGCTATTTCTTGTCATCTCCTAAATGTAAATATATTGTAAAAATGTAAAGCCAAGTTGTAGAATTTAAGGCCACATAGATATATGGTTGAAAATTTCAAGGCTAAATGTAAACTTAATTTTCTTATATTAGTTAAATTTAAGGATTTTTTTTAAATGGAGTGAAATTAATTAAAATATCAGGGGAATTTTTTTCTTGTTGTTGAAAATAACTGACTAATAGAAGTAAACTATTTGGCCCTTTGGAGAAATTGTTTTCTGTGGGTAGAACCTACATGGGGTGAAAAAGAAGAGATTTATAAGATGCTTTTTAGAAATAGAGTTTTTACTTTGGGAACAGTTCCAGAAATTTCAAGAGCAAAAAAAAAAAAAAAAAGATAATAATAGCACTTTGAATGCAATATTTTGGATAGTAAGATGATTTGTATTATATGTGTATATAATGAAATATAACTCATCTCTCACAGCCTTTTTAATTCCTTCACCATAAAACATCACTTTTTAATAATTAGTTGAATTTTAAAATATCTCTACACAGACCACAAATTTTTAAAAAACATCAAATATGTTTGTGTTGTTCATGCCATAATTTCAGAAACCAAGCAAAATATGTAATATAGAGTATGGACTCAATTCTTATTACTTTACTGGCACGCCAATGAGTCTTAAATGTATTTCTTTCTAAAATAATTAGTTAATTTTTGAGGTAATAGAAGAAATACCAATTTCTTTAAAAAAGATAAAAATAGTGTTATGAAAATTAGTTTATTTGAAATACATGAGCAAAAGCAAGTGGAATATTTAAAAAATTATCAGAGCAGCAAACCTTTCACATATCTAGCTCTCTAAAGAGTAAATAACTTTGGACCTAATTTCAAGGGAATTTTTCATCCCTTAGTAATAAAATATTAAACAAACAGAAAAGTCATACTACAGAAAATAATTACATTTTCAAAGCATTTATCAATATCGTATATATATGTGAGATTATTTTAGTTTTTCAGTGTTATGTTGTCTACCAGAGTTGTTTATTTTTATTTTTATAATATTTCTATTTTTTGTTGAACAAGCACTAATTTTTTCTTGAATATAGAGTGCCATCTAAATTCTTACATTATTTACAAAGTTCCTGACAGTGAATGGAAAGAAATCGTCCTATTATTAATAATTATATTAATAATTATATTATTAATAATTATTAATATTTTATATTATTTTTATTAATAATAACATTTTCTAAAAGAACATAAGTATGCTGTTTATCTATTGGCTTATCTCTATAGCTACCAAAAATGTTCTTTGGGAATTTATTCTATTTTGTTTTGGGGACCAAAACCAACATTAAAATATGCGATGAAATTAGGAAAAAAATAGCCTAGTACTTTTATTTTAAAATATTTGCGCTATTTTACTATTGAGCATAAAACACTAACTCCTGTTGTAGTTTACATTTTTCCTTGAATTTTTTTTGAAATATAATTTTAGTCTTAGTAATTTTTTAATTTTTTCTTCTCTGTCCATCCCAAGTTCTACTCATTATATTCAACTATAAGTTATTTTTCTTTTATTATTTTAACTTCCTATAGATTTATCTCATCACATATATATATGCACATATATATGTTCAGTTTAAAATATGTATTGATTGATGTTTCATTCATTAAATATTATAAACCTATAGCATGAAAGATGTTGGACTAAGTTGAATATTTATATTGGTCTAATATCAATACTAGGTTGGATAGGGAATTTTTCCCCATGTCATTCACTCAGTATGAAACAGTTGCTAATTATTTGTTGAGCCCTTATGAAGTGTTTTGATAACTGAAGACACAGTAGTGAACATGACATGATATCACTAACCTCATGATATGTGTATGTGTAAGGTGCAGAAGGGAATTAAAAGCAGAGTAAAGAGATAGTGAAGGATGGCTAAAGTAGTTAGTTTGGATAAAGTGATCAGAGAATGCATTTGAGCAGAGATATGAAATAATAGATAAGTACATTTAAGTGGTAAGATGGTAAGCTTAGTAAAGATTGATCTTTTAGATGGAATATATAGCAAACACAGAGGCCTGATTCTTATTTGAAAAACAACATTACAAATAGTTTTTAAAAGAAAATATCACCAATATTAACATTAAGTGGCACATCTATGAGTCTTTAACCTCGTCAAAAATCAAGGTTCTTGATTCTTTTATGTAAAACTATGCTTCTTAATCATTTTTTAATCAAAGATTCTTTTAAAAATCCTATTCTATCATGGCCTTTCCTCTGTAGAGTGTCCATGTGTTCATTTATGCATTATTCTCCTTATAGTATGGAGGGGATGTAGTCAAAACCCTGACTGCCAGACATAGTCACCAAGTTAGAAATTCCTTTTATTCAACTGGAGCAAAAAATGCTTTTAAGATTTTCCTTGTTTTTTGAAATATTTAGTTTTAAAACATACATGATAACAAATGCTACTCATATAATCTAAGGGTAAGTAGTCCTTTTAGTTTTCAGAGATCTTCAAATATTCTTGCATTTTATTGACACTACTGCCATATTCATTTACTCATGAACTTCTATATGCAGGCCTCTTTATGATGTGCAAAGAAAAATGCAACATTGAAGTCAAGAGAAGCTTTCTCAATAAGGAGTTTATATGCAGCTTCAGTGTATCACATTGAATATTATTATATTTCAGTGTGCTTAGCCTCAAATTTCCTAGGAGGGCTTTTTCTCCCAAATGGATTCACCATCCCATGACATGAACTTATAAGATATCAATAGAGCAAAGTCTCTAGAAATCTATCATCTTATAGATCTTTCTTTCACAAGTGCAGATTTTACCGATTGCCAGATTTATATCCTTCTGTTCCCTTGTAAATGAGTCCAGAGGGAAATCTCTCAAAGCAATATCTTTTAGAGTTTCTCGTTATTCTTTTATCAGGCATAAGAACTTAATTAATTAGATGCATGTTAATGTGTATCATATTTAATGAACCATTCACTTATTCATGTACACAGACATCCAGGAATGTTTGCTGTTTCTTTTGTCACACTGTTCCATCTGAGTAGACTAATGGACAGGTAACTTAATTGTCTGGAGAAGTTTTTGCATTTTTAACCAACATTTTTAATACACTATATGTATCAAGCATTGAGCTAGATTTGGGGAATATACTGATAAATATAAAATAATGAAATAGTTCACAGACCTTTGGAAACTGCAGTGTATTTGTGAGATAGAGAAGAGCCCAAAGACGACTATACGAAGTATTCTGGGAATAACAGGAATGGTATAATGGTTATCCTTCTCACTTCACATTTGACTAAGTATGTTTAATTAATGGGACTGCACTTGGAGTGCTAGACAGAAGGGAATTTCTTTGCCAAGCTTAGCCATACAGCTCTCCCACTGGGCATGTGATCCTCAGTCTCTCTCCATATCTACCACACAGCAGAATATTTGGAATTAGGTTCATAATCCAAAAAGTGGAATGCTTTATATAACTGCCTTTATATACGAAGAGCGGTTGCTACTGTTCGTTGCGGTGCACAGTCTTCTCCTGTTGTGGAGCACGGGCTCTAGGCACATGGGCTTCAGTAGTTGTGGCACGCGGGCTCAGTAGTGGTGGCACACGGGCTCTAGAGCGCAGGCTCAGTAGTTGCGGCACAGGGGCTTAGTTGCTCCGCGGCATGTGGGATCTTCCCGGACCAGGGCTCGAACCCGTGTCCCCTGCATTGGCCGGCGGATTCTTAACCACTGCGCCACCAGGGAAGCCCTAATATAGGATTGTTCATCTGCATGCCAAACCATTTCCATGATGATTCACTCTGTCTTGTTCTTGACTTATGAAGAAATTTCTGACATCAGCAGTGTTGTCTGCTGTTTTTTATTTACTTCCATTTAAGTCTACATATATATAATACTAGATAAAATATATTCATTTCAAAAAGGGTTGTTAAAAATTTATAAAGTACTACATTAAGCATATAGAAGTGAAAACAGAACTGAACTGTAAACTAGATTCTAGATTGGAATCCTAAACATGCCATTAATCAATGATTTTTTACCTTTGTTACATTATTTACACTGTTTCCACATATATTACCAAAAATATTGAGTTAAATAGAGTCTGAAGTCCAATGCCTTTCTAAAAATTTTGGCTTCTTTATATTCCAAGTTTAAAGTTAATATTTATTTGTATAGGTATCACAACCGTTTATACCTGCAATATTTACTTATTTGTGCTGATATAAGACTGTGTATGAACTGTAGTAGATGAGAAGGGAAGAAAAAAGAAACAATTGATTGCAAAACCAATTTGTTCATTCTGTGAGGGAGAAATGCCTTAATTGTTGCTATCAGAAATACAATTCCAAATTGTCAATGGAGCACCCTTAGATCTAGTATCATATTTTTATTATACCTTTGGACTTTCTGATAGGCCAAAAACATCTTAAAGGCAATTTGTGACTTATGAATAAAAGTCATTTTGGCTACTTAACAAATCTTTTTCATTCCTTGGAATCTGATATGTTGATTTTTATTGTTTTAATTATTTACTTAGAGATTCTCGAAAGATAGAAGTTTTTAAAAGCTGGACGAGGAGAATCTTAGGCCATCTGTGTTTGCTAATTGACTTTACCCAAAGGAAAATTTAACTTGTGTGTATCTTATGACCGGAGGTGGTTTAAATTTTGGAGCATAGCACCCTCCAAAGTTAGGCTTCTATACTCCTGAAGAAATTGAGAGATGGGACATTATCTGTCTTGTTGATGACATTACAATGCGATGGTTCCTGTGTGCTTCAGAAAGATATTCCTGGGTTGTATAAACTTGCAAAAGGATTTTAAGAAGATTTACATCTCAAAGGATCAAAGTTTTTTTGAAGCAAATGCTCTAGAAAAAGGCAAGAGATGTGCTAAAGATCAGGAAGAAGACTGTCTAAAGTTTAGTTAAGCTGAGGGGAAGTTTAAGATGTTCTTGGTCAATATCCATGGGCTTTCTTATATGGACTTAGAAATAGGGTCTTACCAGCTAATTTTCTCTCTTTCCTCAAATTTGCCATGTTTATATGTCAACTTAATAATATATTTGTTGATGGAATCATGTTTAACTTAGAACATGAAGATAAATGTGAATAGCCAAGCTATTTGATGACACACACTGACTTACTTTTATGCTTATGATAGCCTTTCAATGCATGCTTTTGTTACTAAATGACCACTCGTCATTGCATAAAATAACAAATCCTAGGGTAGTAGCCACTAAGCAGTGATTAAGTGGCATAGATTTTCTAGATTCTTCTAGAACTATCAGGTTCTTTGGGACTAATTATACTCGAAACTCGAAATGTCACCAAGACAAACTGAGTTTAAAAACACTGATTTGTTGTGCCTAAAAAATCAGAATTCACATGGGGTATTTTAGAAAATTCTCTTATTTAGCAATAATTATAGTTACACAAAATTAATAGATAGCTAGCTTTCAATTACAACAACTTCCAAAAGCAAATATTATTCATACTCCTTCATTATTTCACTATCTTGAGAGTATGTTTGAAAATTTTTAGAAGATATATTATATTTTTAGGCTGTTGACTTTAAGCAAATAGACTACTAGTTATTTCTCCAACAAAAATGGTTATATTCAGGATCATTACAGAATTACAATTCAGTCTTCAACCATGGCAAGCCACATGCAAGTCCCCACCCGGCATGGAGAGGGGAACTCTTTTGAAGAGAGGAAAAAGAAGTTGCGAGGGCTATAGTTTAAAAGAAAAAAGTACACTAGAGGAATTGAGAGTTTGATAAATAGTGGCTCTTCATTGGCTGAGTTGTGATAGTCTCCCATTGGCTGTGTTCTTGCCAGGCAAAAAGAGGAAGTCTTTCCCTTTCCTCTTGGTCTCTGCTGTTGTCATAAGGCCTAAAATTTCTAAGCTCCTCCTTCCGGCCTCCTGACTCAATTTAAATTAAGAATTCTGTTTATTATTTTTTACACTTTCCCCTTTTGATCAAGATCTTTCTCTGAAAGAGTCACTGATCAGTAGTTAGGTTTTCAGATTTCAATGGCTTTCTGGTCCTTAATGCCGTCAAGGATTTTTCCTGGTTGTAGTGTCCCATATCAGAGGGGAAAGTGCACAGATTGGAAAACTATTAAGGTGACATCTGAATAACAAGGAGGGGAGGGGAGGAACCCTCAGGCACTTTTTATCTAAAGTTCATATATTATCAAGACCACAGACATTGGGGATCATGTAAAGCATTACGTCAGCATGAAAGGTTTGGCAGACAAGCTTCCAACAGGCCTGGTCCAGATATCTTGGAAAGACTGTCTCATCAAATGTCATAGGCTTTAATTCTGGGAAATCTTTACTTTTGGGTCAGCAGATGATATGCAGGTCCAGTCAGGGTTTGGTTCTTTCTTTATGTGTGTCATGTGAATCCAAGTCTATTCCTTGGAGTTTGGTGCACAAAGGTTGGTTAGTAGTAGCTAATTGAGACCTTTCCAGTAAAGTTGAATAAGTTGGAGTTAACTGTTTCAACTGACAAAATCTTCAGGCTGCCAGGTGTAATGTTTAAGATCTTCATGTCCCAAGAATGTACTGTGAAAAGATTGCTCTACCAAAATATGGTTATTTTTAATAGAAGCAATTAGGCCTTTGTAATATTGGGGTATCTCTGTTTCTATCTGTTGTGGGTCAAAGGAAGCAGGAGTCAAGTGCAATATCATCCTGGGTGAAAGTTTATATGTTTCAAGCGGGGCGGATATGAAATTTAGAAGAACCAAAGGCAGTGCTTCTGCCGAAGGTATTAGGAAGGCCTCTACAAAATTTTGCCACTTGTGCCTTAATAATGCACTTGTGTGTTCCACTAAATAAGAGGATGGAGGGTGGCAAGTGCAGTGAAAGTGTAAAACTGGCCAAACAATTCAGACTTGTTGAAGTGCCTGACCAGTAAAACGGGTTCCTCGATCACTATGAAGTTTGATGGGAGTTCTTAATGTAGAGATAATCTTTTCCAAAAGGACTTTAGCTGTAGAAAAGGCAGTAGCTTGTCTGTAAGAAAGGCTTCAGTCCAGCGTGAAAACATTCAGAAGAAAACTAAAACATATTTATATCCATAAGATGAAGAAAGTTGTATGAAATCGAATTGCCAGACCTCAAATGGTCCATTATGCAATTTAAAATGTCCAGAAACAGTACAAATAGGCCTCCCTGGATTGTATTTTGTACAAGTGGGAAAATGAGGTAGGCACTTTTTGTGGTCTTGTTAATGTTTCCCCACCACTACTGATTCATGAATGCTATCATTTTATCAGTAGATCAATGGCTTAATGCATGCATAGTGGTGAGGAGTGGGAATTTTAATCTCTGGTAGGACTGAGCTATTATTTGGTTTCAGACAGAGCTTCCCCTTTTTATCAAACCAACAACTGTTGAATTTCCAATCTTGTTTTTCCTCTTCTGAGGCCAATTGTTGGGCTTCTCTAATCAGGTTTTTTTTTTTTTTTTTTTTTTTTTCCTAAGTTGTCATTTGGGAAAATATTCGTTTAGACTATTATTGAGGATTGGCTGCTGTTGGCTCCTTTAAGGGAAGCATTCCTCATGGAAATGTCAGCAACATGGTTTCCCTCAGCTGCCACAGAGTCAAGTTTATGATGCCCTAGAGTCTTAATCATAGCTAAAGCACCAGGTAAACGTATTGCATCGAAAAATTCTTAAACATAGGGGCCATTTTTAGTTTGATTTCTGCTGGAAATAAGGACGCCTCATTGCTTCCACAACATTGCAAAATCATGAGCTAGTCCAAAAGCATATTTATGTCAGTATAAATATTGGCAGTTTTGTCCTTGGATACAGTAAAAGCCCATGTAAGAGCATATATTCAGCCTGTTGGGTTGAAGGAGCCATGGGTAAAGATGCTGCCTCAACAACATCAAAAGGAGCTGCAATAGCAAACCCAGCACAATATTTATCATTGTCTCTTTTGAATAGAAACCATCAGTGAACTGTGAGAAGTCAGTGTTACCCAAAAGAATTATCTGCAGATTATCACTAGGAGTCAGAAAGTGATCCATCAGTGTTAGCAGCATGAGAAACTTTGTCATAGACAGAGGGGAGACGAGTAGCAGGGTTAAGGTTATTACAACATATAAAAGAGTCATGAGGAGCAGTTAACAAAAGGACTTCATAGGAAGTGAGATGGCTGACTGAGAAATGTTGAGTGTGATGAGAATTCAGGAGGGCTTCTACTGCATGAGATGTAAAAAATGGTTAAAAGGGATCCCACAATGATTTTGGTACCCTTAACCAAAGGGCAGGCTCCATAATGGCTCTAAAGGAAGAGGGGTATACCTGTGCCACAGGATCCAGTTTCTGGCAATGTTAGCTATGGATGATGGTGTTCCCATGTTTTTGCATGAGTACCTTAAGGGCATTCCCTTTCTTTTCATATACATGAGGGGAAAAGAAAATCTGATAATTGGGATGTCCCAGGTGAGTGGGTTCATCAAAGCTCCTGAAGACTATTCTTCCCATAACACTGAGTCAGTGTTGTTATTGTAAGTAAACATACAGAGATTTGGCCATAAGAGAGAAATTGGGAATTCAGTTTCAGCGATTACCAACTAGCCCAAGGAAACCTTGCAGTTGGCTCTGGTTTGAGATTTGGGGAAACTTAGGACACAATGTAGTCTATCTGGATCTCAGTGTAGATCCTGTTCTGATATCAGATGCCCTAAATATCAACCCTGGGTTTGGGCAAACTCCAGTTTTTCTTTGGTGACCTTATGTTCCTTTAAGACTAAACACTTCAGCAATCAGATGTTGTCTTCCAGTGAGGGGGCTTGAGAAAGATTTTAAAAGCAACATGTAAAATACCAAGGAATAAACCTACCTAAGGAAACAAAAGACCTGTATGCAGAAAACTATAAGACAACGATGAAAGCAACTAAAGGTGATACAAACAGATGGAGAGATATACCATATTCTTGGATTGGAAGAATCAACATTGTGAAAATGACTATACTACCCAAAACAATCTACAGATTCAGTGCATTCCCTATCAAACTACCAATGGCATTGTTCACAGAACTAGAACAAAAAATTTAACAATTTGTATGGAAACACAAAAGACCCCCGAATAGCCAAAGCAATCCTGAGAAAGAAAAACAGAGCTGGAGGATTCAAGCTCCCTGACTTCAGACTATACTACAAAGCTATACTATATATATAGTAGCTATACTACTATACTACAAAGCTACAGTAATCAAGACAGTATGGTACTGGCACACAAACAGAAATATAGATCAATGGAACAAGATAGTAAGCCCAGAGATAAACCCACGCACATGTGGACACCTTATGTTTGATAAAGGAGGCAAGAATATACAATGGAGAAAAGACAGCCTCTTCAATAAGTGGTGCTGGGAAAACTGGACAGCTACATGTAAAAGAATGAAATTAGAA
>NC_041220.1:134235751-134256535 GCF_002837175.3 Physeter macrocephalus | reverse complement strand
TAGAGAAATGGAAATAAAAACAAAAATAAACAAGTGGGACCTAATGAAACTTAAAAGCTTTTGCACAGCAAAGGAAACCATAAGCAAGATGAAAAGACACCCCTCAGAATGGGAAAAAATATTTGCAAATGAAGCAACTGACAAAGGATTAATCTCCAAAATTTACAAGCAGCTCATGCAGCTCAATATCAAAAAAACAAACAAACCAATCCAAAAATGGGCAGGAGACCTAAATAGACATTTCTCCAAAGAAGATCTACAGATTGCCAGCAAACACATGAAGGAATGCTCAACATCACTAATTATTAGAGAAATGCAAATCAAAACTACAATGAGGTATCACCTCACACAAGTCACAATAGCCATCGTCAAAAAATCTACAAACAATAAATGCTGAAGAGGGTGTGGAGGAAAGGGAACCCTCTTGCACTGTTGGATGCAATGTATACATATACATATACATATACCAAGAGGTATCACCTCATGCCAGTCAGAATGGCCATCATCAAAAAATCTACAAACAGTAAATCCTGGAGAGAGTGTGGAGAAAAGGGAACCCTCTTGCACTGTTGGATGCAATGTATACATATACATATACATATACCAAGAGGTATCACCTCATGCCAGTCAGAATGGCCATCATCAAAAAATCTACAAACAGTAAATCCTGGAGAGAGTGTGGAGAAAAGGGAACCCTCTTGCACTGTTGGATGCAATGTATACATATACATATACATATACCAAGAGGTATCACCTCATGCCAGTCAGAATGGCCATCATCAAAAAATCTACAAACAGTAAATCCTGGAGAGAGTGTGGAGAAAAGGGAACCCTCTTGCACTGTTGGATGCAATGTATACATATACATATACATATACCAAGAGGTATCACCTCATGCCAGTCAGAATGGCCATCATCAAAAAATCTACAAACAGTAAATCCTGGAGAGAGTGTGGAGAAAAGGGAACCCTCTTGCACTGTTGGATGCAATGTATACATATACATATACATATACCAAGAGGTATCACCTCATGCGGGGATATATGTATATGTATAGCTGATTCACTTTGTTATAAAGCAGAAACTAACACACTATTGTAAAACAATTATACTCCAATAAAGATGTTAAAAAAAAAAAATCAACACGTTTTCATATAGGCCTCAATAGCTGCTTTATCATTCCTATCCAAACTACTTTTATATACTACAATCCATTTTTATGTAATGACGTACATTTTCTAGTAATATCATTTCCTTGTAAAAGATTGGGTACCATAGGGGTGAAAATGTTGTATAATTATTTTGATGTTTATTCCTTTGAGCATCAATAATTTTGTTTTCACACAGTGAAGATATTACTTTGCCGATGTTAAATTCACAAATCAATGTAAAATTACTTTTGCAATTTTTTATATAAAGACAAGTGTATTCAGGTGTAGAATTCATAGTCATCTCACCTCAAGTGTAAAATGGATTCTAGCACACATATAATAAGTAAGTTCAATATTTTCCTCAGTGATATATTTATCAATTAGGGGAAAAATACCAATTTGATGGCATCAATGCAATTTTTTTATTTTCAAATTGAAAATCAGAAGAATATATTTTCCCCCATGAATATTGTAATTTTTTGCTCAGTCATTAACATTAATGAAGTGACGAGTTTGCTACTGGGTGAGGAGGTACTCTCTAATATGTCTTACACTTAATAACGATGCTGAACTTATTTTCAAAGAGATTCTTCTTTCAGCTTCTTTATAACTTCTCTAAAATGTTTGATAATTTAATATCCTCATTTAAAAACTTCCCTTGGAATTTTTGGCAGACTATAACTATTTTATTGCGATAATAATAACCTCTGTATTTAACACTATGCCCGCACATACAACATATTAATCTAATGAATATTGTATTACTAAATGAATGAATGAGAAATTGAGTTGCAGGTTGACATACAGTTAATCAGGATATAATTGAAAAAGTGATTCTCCATATTTATAAGTTTTCCAAGATTTCCTTTTACCTTCTAGATCGAGTCGCCGTTACACCTAAGGATATTTTCTACCCCTCTCCCCTTTTCCGTGGTGTTTATAATGGCAAAACTCTTATTCAATTCACCTCATGACTTCCTCTCTGTAGATAAATTATTTAAATATTGACTGTACGACCCCATATGCTACAGAGTATAAAATACACTGCAGTTTGAGAGTGAGACATTGAGTAGCAGCTGTTGGAATAGAGGAAAGTAAAGATTAGGAATTTGGGGACCCCAGGCTAGGATAGTGGCATTGGATAAATAAAATCTAGGGATCTTGAGAGTCTATAAGAAATAGAAAGAACATGCACTTTTGACTGTGGTATATGACATTTTCTTATGGAAGGCTGAAAGTACTTTGCTGTTTTGTTGCCTCGTTTTGCTTTTCCAGTTAGAAGGCTAATTTCGGAAATTTATACAAACTAAATTTACAAAACTCTATGACACAGACAGTAAACACTTTGTTGCTCCATAAATCCTATAATTGTTAGGATTTTCTAATTTTGTGTAAGCAAAAATGAAATTAAAAAATTCAGCTAAAGTGGAACTTGATTCAAGTCATGGTCCAGACTTTGATGCAAACGTGCTTATGATATCATCCATTTCTTTTAATGTAAAGCTATTATTATGTCAAAACATTATTTTGTTTTACTTTTTTTGAAGGTTGTATGGCTTTTAAAATTTACCGTAAATTTATGGTCCATGTATTCTGAAGTGTTATTAAATAAATCTCAGATGCCACATATTTTGGGAAAATCTCTTCAGAATATTAAGGGCCCGCTTATTTGCACAAAATGCTTCCTATGTCCTGAACGCCTTATCTGTCACCTAAGATTCAACTAAAGTATCATAATTCTGTAGTCGTCCCTGTGTCTATTTGACTTTGAATCCCTTCTTTGTGAATCTGCTACTTCTAGTGAGGTACTAGTTGCATAGCATGTGCACAATATATGTTTTGTAGCGATTAAATCATTCTATTATTAGTCTAAGATAGCATTTATGCCCCAATATTCTTTCTAAAAATAGGGCATTATACTCCCATATTACTCACCTGCAGTTAATGACATACAGACTGGGCAAGGGGTATCTGATTGCATGTTAGAAGTACAGTTTCTAAGCCAGACTCAATCAATGCCTGTGAGATTTGGCATGGTCTGTTTACTTCTTTGGTCTTGCAGTATTTTTTCTCTTATTTGTGCAAAACAAACAAACAAACAAAATGCATTGGACTAAATCATTGTTACCAAAAATGTAAAAAAAAAATGTGTTATATAGTTTTGTGAGGTGTTAATGGGCATTATGCAGAAACTTCAAAAAACAATGTTTTGCCATCTAACATTATTGGAAAACACTGGATTGAATTAGTATAGACAGAGTTCTTAAGAGGATAAAAGGCAGGCTACCTGGAGGTCTGATGTGTCTTAGTGTATGTATAGCTAGCTCCAACTGCCAGACTCATGAATGAGGCCATCTCGGATCTTCTGACCCACCCAATCAGCTGCATGAGAAGAAACTAGAAGAGAAAGCAAAGAACCAGATCACAGATCATGAAAAATAATAAACTGTTATTGACTTAAGATATTAAATTTTGTTCTACTTTGTCATATTACAGTAGACAACCAAAACCATGATTCTTATTAAATGCTAAAGAATGTTGAGTCTCTTACATATATCAGCTTACTTTCTCCTCACAGTAACCTTCAATGGAAGTATTGTTTTTTTATCCCCATTTCTACATGAGAAAATAAGATACAATGAGCTTACAACTTGTCAATGATCATCAAATTAGTAAGTGACAGAACTTGGTTTCAAACTCAGTGAGTCTATCTCTAGGAATCTCTCTAAACCCCTACCAATTCTATTTCTATTAATATGAAAATTTTTATTTTATTTTCAAACTCTCATTTGGAAATCATATTGATTACAATCAGTATCACCTAAAAAAATCAGATAGAATTGTTCATCAATATTCAAAAATTTGTTATGCTTTCAAATTCATCCAATTTAAATTTGGTTGCATTCTCAAATATAAATTTATTACAGTTATAGATAGGTATTTTCTAAAAGGGTAAAATGCACTTTTAGTTATATACCAATAGAAAGATACATCTGAATGTACTTCTCAGATTTTGTTGAAACAATTACCACATTCAGTAACCAAGAAATTCTTTTATCGACGTTACAATATTTGGGGCTTCATCAGATTACACATTCTGTTGTAGTTATTCAACTACTACAAGTTGAATTCGAATAATGATGACCATCAATTGAGTGCTTACTTATGTGCCAAGCTTTTGCTAAACACTTAACATGATATGTTGCTCCCTTTTAGCCCTTAGAACAACCCAAGGAGGTGGAGAAAATGACTATTCCTTTTAAACTATGAGGAAAGGGTTAGAAAGAAAGGGTTAAATTTGGTCAACAATTACACTTGCCAACAATTTGGTCTCAATCAAAGCTGGGAAAGAAATGATAAATTGTACTGTACACAGTAGTCTCATATATTGTTTATTTAAATATGAGTCTTAAAAGCAGTTTAGCTTAAGTAAAAACAAATCCTCCTGACATGGCTTTGAGCATTTTGAGGTTTAATGATGCCTAGCGCAGCAGGGTAATTAACAGTACCCATGATATAGAACAATGCTATGCTTTGTGCTATAAACAGAAGGCTTATGCCAGATTGTTTGTTAAGGTGCACATGGTATCAAAGTACACCAGATGAAACAATCCCCCAGTACCCATGTAATGAGGTAAAGACATCTGTAACATAATTCTAGAACTTTGAATGTGAAGGTTTAAAGTCTTTGTAATGGTATAGGTGGAATTATCACCGACCCCAGGGACACTGTGACTAGAAATAGATCAGCCCCCAGCCATTCTACACCAACGAAGAGATAAACTGTGTTTGCCTTCCACAACAAAAAAATAACACCCCCAAGATTAATGGTAAATCTTAACTACAAACCAGTATCACAATCTCAAGTGAGATATAAAGATTTCTTTCAGCATGAATGCAGTACACATTGAGAGACATCAAAATGATTATAAAACACTAATTTGATGGATAATTTTTTAAAAATAAGAGTCATATAAGAATCCTGTCTACCTTCACTATTTGTAGAGAGGCTTAAATGTGCAGCAGGTAAATGGATTTACCCATCTATGTCTAACTCATGAAAATGAAAGTCATTTTAGCTCATATTGTACAGCACATTTCTGATAACGAATAGTAATCCCCCCATATCTGTGGGGATAAATGCAAGGCCTCAGTGGATGCCTGAAACCACTGTATATACTATGTTTTTTCTATGCATACATAGATATTATGAAGTTTATGATAAAGTCTAATTATAAATTAAGCACAGTTAGAGATTATCCAAATTGCCAACATGACTACTTTTGTGCTTTGGGACCATTATTGAGTAAAATAAGGGTTATTTGAACACAAGCACTGTGGACCACTGCAGTCAATCTGATGACCTAGATGGCTCCTGAGTGACTAATGGGGGGGATATACTAGACAAAGGGCTGATTCATGTCATGGGCTGGACAGAATGGGATGAAGCGAGATTTCATTATGCTTCTCCAAACAACATTCAATGTAAAACTTTTGTAATGCTTATTTCTGGAATTTTCCACTTAATATTTTCAGACTGCAATTGATTGTGTGTGACTAATACCATGGAAAGCAAAACTGCAGATTAGGGGGGACTTCTATACTAAGAATTATACTATACTAAGAATTATAAGACCATTTACCTATTGATATATTTGGCAGGAAAAATAAATGGGATGTGTGTATATACACACACACATATCTAATTTCTTATATATGTTATTTTATATATATGTATATATATAATTTCCTGAGGGGGGGGTGGGAAGAAAGAGAGAGAGAGAGAGTGATCAGATGCCTGTGATGTGAGTAGCGGGATACCTCATTGCTGAGAGCCAATTCTAGAGCACTGCTAAGTGTTTTATATTTTGCAGCTTTATTGTGAGCTGGGGAAGACAGGCAAAAGCTTTCAGAAACTGATAAGTCCAGAGAATTCATCTCAAAACAGCCTCCCAAGGAAGAGAGAGAGGCAGGTGGGAGATGGCCTCAGAGCAACTCCTCCTGTCCTGGGAGGATCACAGAGTCCTCCATCAGGACTCAGACTAGGGGCTGTTCAAGCCTTTGCTGGCACGGCCTGTGGGTATGTGCGAGGCTGCCAGGATGCCATGGTGGACCAGCTCCCCACAGCCAGAGTTCCTGTGGTTTGAAGGGGACCAAGAGTGTGTAAAAAATAAATAAACAGAAACCTCAATTAAACAGAGTCTGGAGACCAGAAGGGGAAGTCTCATGCCCTGCCACCATCACAGAGCCCAACAGGAAGAAGAGGCCTCTTCTTTCCTGGCAAGGACTCAGCCAATAAAAAGTCACGGGCTCTTTGTTTCCTGTAGCCTCCCAGCTGACTTTTCCTCTCTGTAAAAGTGCTGTTCCCTTGCCCTGGGGGGACTTGCATGTGGCTCACCATGGTTGCAGGCTCTGAATTACAGTTCTCTGCCGATCCTGAATAAACCCATCTTTGCTGGAGAAACTCTCCGGCAGTCTATTTGTCTCAGTTCAGCAAGTGCTGAAAAGCTTCCAGCTTTCGGATCAGGTTGTCAAGCTGTGAGGCATAGAGAAAGAGGAGGGGTAGGGCCTTGAAATCTGTAGGCAGTCAAACATCAGAAATGAAATCTTTCTTTTTATTATATGTATACAAGGATATTTGGCCGGAGAGCGTTGGCAACCACCACTACGATTTGTTTGACTTCTTTACTAACAGCAGCTCATTCCTCCAAGTCACTCAGTTATAAACTCCTATTGTTAAATTCTAGGCTTTGTGATTATTAATAGCTGTAAAACCATAAAAATCTCAATTTCAAGCATCACACTGTAATTATCGCTTATCTTTCCAATTACTTTCCACTTTATCTCTTTCCAGTACTTACACTCCAACAATATTTTGACTTCCTCAGAATCTCTAATTAATTGACTTTACCACTTTTTCCTATCTCTTAACCCATTTTTGCACTGTCCTTTACCAGGTAGAGTTCCTGCTTGTCCACTTTTATTCTTCACTGCCTTTGGCCGTTTATGCCCTGTCCTTGCCCCAATTTTTCTGTTAAACACATTTGGTAAAACTTTAATACCGGTCAGACCTAAGCTCTCTGTTCTTCACCTTCCCCTGAGCCACTGAATGTGCACATATATAAAGGATAACCATCCATACATATACAGAATAACTGATCTCACTTGAATATGTATCTATAAAGTTTAAGCGAGTCATACTTTCTTACTCTCCAAAAAACCTTTCTGCGTGCCCTTGTCTCTTTTGAAACATCCAATCTTCTTCTACCTTCCTATTCCCAGCAGAAAATTCCCTTCCTCTTTTAGTGAGACAAATTTAAGCACTTAGAAAAGTTTAATTCTCTGGTCATCAAATTTAGCAATATGACTGTATCTTGGCCAATACTTTCTGACTACCCTCCTCATGCCACAAAGTAACGCTATTTCTTTCTGAAACCAGCCCTTTAAAACTATGCTGGATCCCCATTCTTTCTTCCTTACTCAAAGACTTTCTTCCTACAATCACTTCCTCTGTCTGGTATCATTAATTATCCTCTCTTTATTAACTCATTCCCATTAGGTTAAAAAAGTGTTGTAATATCTCTCATTCTTAAAGAAAGAGAAGAACAACAACAAAACATTTTCCTGATCCCACATGCCATTTATTTATTTCTCCAACATTCACCTCTTCTTTAGAGCAAATACCCTTGGAATCATTGTTTTTGCTTGCTGTCTCACTATCTTACTTCTGACTCTCCCCACTACTCGTTCTATTACAAAATATTTCATATATTCAGAATAACAAGGTATACGATATTTCATCAAATCTAAGATGCCAATGCTTTCCAGCCCAAAACTACCAGGAACACACTTGTAGTTGACTAAGTTAGACGAACACATACCATGGGAAAACACGGGGCATTTCAGTTAGAGGATGTTAGAAAAGTCTTATGAAATGTCTGGGTTTGGGGTAGGTGACTTTGGGAAGGGTTTTGGGTAGTAGAGCTTTGCTGTGGATTGGATGCTATCATGTATCAGGGATAATTCTAAGATTGAATATCTCAATCCTTCTTAGTAGACCAGGGCTGAAATAGCAAGTGACAAAAAAGCAGCAGTCATTAATACTAGTGAAGATAGGGGGACGTTTGGTCATTTTTGTGGTTTGGAAAATATTCGTGTTTTGTATTGTGATCAGATATGATTATGAGGTGGACTTGATTATTTTCTTGATCCCACCTGATCACAGATTTTGTCTTGTCTGATTTGATATTTATGTTCAATAAGAGAACACAAAGACCAAGAGGTGAGGGGCAGGCTAGCTTCTGGCAACACCAAGGCATAGCTGATAGTAGCAGGCTAACACCTGGATGACACAGGTTGCCTTTCTCTTTCTCCGTGTGCTGTGTGAATGGATGTCACTTAATATGATTACTGAAGTCATTGTGAGGAGTCATTGTGAATGAGCTGGTTGATTCTTCAAAAGAATGAGAATGGCAAGGAAGTTCGTATATTGATGCAAAAATGCATGTTTGGGATAGTATGGTCTGGTGCCATATGCTTCAGAGGAGCTGGAGTTTCTTGAAAAAGGAGCCAGTAGAAATAAACTGAAAATAGCAAGGCAAGCAAAAGGACAATTTCCTCACCTCCTGAACTTATGTAGAGTGTGTGAGAGAGAGAGAGAGAAATAGACCTATTACTTGGGAAAGATAAGTGATGTCTTCAGGGAATTTGCCCTTTTTCCTTAATTGAAACAGCATCCCCTACACCTATTGGAGGCCATGTAACCTCACTTTGAAGAGTAAGACATAAGGGCGAATTATTGGAGAGCTCTCATTTTCCTGTTCAAACGGGCAGACACAGGTGTTTGTACTCTTTTTCTTTATTAGTACCTTCAAATAGAGCCAGATGCTTTGACCTACGTCAGTCATCCTCCAACTAAGAGGCAAGGCAAAACATGAGGACAGGAAACCAGTATGCTGAGAATGGCAGGGCAGAAGTACAGAAATTGAACCAAAACTAGTAACTGTCTATATCTGGGCTTCAGTTTATGTCCATAAAAAAATATTCATATTTGTTAAGCCACTTGACAGGAATATACTCTTTACAGATAAAAGCAATCAGATGCAACTGAAACAAAAATATTCTGAAAAAAAAATTGAAAACCGTAGAAACTTGCTTAGGTCAGACTGCAGATTCCAGATGATACAACAGAAACATTTGTCTGGGTGGTGATTATTGAGTAAGACCAGACTAATGGAGGGGAATCCTGGTGGTGATGTACAACCTGGAGAGCTTTACCTACTGGTGGCGCCCAAGTGACCATTTGGTTCAGGGAAACTTTAATTCTGACAATCTGTGCTGGGGATTGGTTTCTTTCAAAGTTTTGAGTAGTGAAGGAGACAGTGATCTGATGGGTGAGTGGTGTGGGTATGGACCGAGGAAGGAGGTTGACCCAGAATAACTGGAGCTCTGCGGATCTCAGTCAAGTCCTAATTTCAGCCTCCACCCAACTCTCCCTTTTTTTTTTTTTGTTAATTTGCTTTGATGGTGAACAGAAGTTTCCTCTAGACACCATAGGCTAACAATTTTAAGTGACTTTTGTCCATCTCTATTATACAAGCTGATTTTCTGTCAGACATAATAATCTGAGTAATTAGTTTTATGCCCAGTGAATTGTTAATCTCTTTATATTCTGTATAGAATACCTTAAAGTCTACAAAGCAAAATTGTGAATATACACAGAGAAAGAGACCATACTCTATTGTTGTTCCACATACCTATAACTTTGGAAGGATCTGTTTTACTGTAACCAAAATTCTTATATTCGCTTCATGCCTAACTGGATAATTAAATATGTATAAGTTCTGAAATTTTGCTGAGGGAAAGGATAACATCTGTGTAAACTTTTTTATACTTTATTTTGAATGGATGAAACTATAAGAGCTACATCCCGATAAAAGGAAGGAAAAACAATCATGCTGTGCACTAAGCTTTCTCTGATTTATTATCAGTGTATACAGCCATTTTCATTTTCCTATATAATTATTCTATCATTAATTTTAATGAGGCTAATAAAAACTCAATTTTTTTAATGTTTTCTTTCTGGCAATCTGACAATTAAAGTTCTTCTAACGTTTACTCACTTTTCTGCGTTTCTTCCTTAATTCACTCTTCAATTCTCCCTTAATTGCTTTCTTCATCCTTTTTGTCTACTCTTTTACCTTCCTCCTTTTCTTCTGTCTCCACTCCCTTCCCCCTTTCTTCTCCTCCCTTTCAAGTCTTTTATTACCTTCTCTCCTGACTTTTTTAAAAAATTGAGATATAACTGATACATAATACTGTATTTGTTTTAGGTGTTGTACACCATAGTGATTCAATATATGTATATACTGTAAAATGATTCCCACAGTAAGTTTAGTTAACACCCATCATCATACATAGTTACATATTCTGTGTGATAACTTTTAAGATGTATTCTCTTAGCAGCTTTCAGATATATAATATAGTATTATTAACTATAGTCACCATGCCGTACATTAGATTCTCAGGACTTATTTATCTTATAATTGGAAGTTTGTACCTTTTGACTACCTTCACCCATTACAACTACCACCCATCCCTGTCTCTGGCAACCAACAATCTGTTCTCTGTATCAATGAGTATTAGTATCCTGATATTTAAAAAATAATTTATGGTAATTAGCATATTGTGTTTTATGTTGGTCCTAAAATGTCAAATAACTAGCTTCCAAATTTGACGTATGATTACAAATTAATATTTGCTTGATCTCCAAAATTTAAATATATGAAGATAGAAGTATAGTTGACATACTTTTATATGTTTGTTTTAGAAATCTAAGAACTAACCATACAACTCATGCTGTAATTGTAATCTAGCGTTTTATCTTTTTTTTAAATTGAAGTATAGTTGATTTACAATGTTGTGTTAGTTTCTGGTGTACAGCAAAGTGATTCAAATATATAGCTATGGCTATAGCTATAGCCATAGATATAGATTATTTTTATATTCTTTTCCATTATAGTTTATTATGAGATATTGAAGATAAGACCTTGTTTTCATACATTTTATATATAGTAGTTTGTATCTGCTGATCCCAAATTTCTAATTTATCCCTCCCTCTAGCCTTTCCTCTATGGTAATTATAAGTTTGTTTTCTATGTCTGTGAATCTGTCTCTGTTAAGTTCATTTGTATCATATTTTAGATTCTACATACAAGTGATATCATATGGTATTTGTCTTTCTCTGACTTACCTCACTTAGTGTAATAATCTCTAGGTCCATCCATCTTGCTGCAAATGGCATTATTTCATTTTTTTAATGGCTGAGTAGTATTCCAGTGTGTGTGTGTGTGTGTGTGTGTGTGTGTGTGTACACCACATCTTCTTTATCCATTGATCCATTGATGGGCATTTAGGTTGCTTCCATTTCTTGACTGTTGTACATAGTGCTGCTAAGAATACTGGGGTGCATGCATCTTTTCAAATTAGAGTTTTCTCCAGATATATGCCCAGGAGTGAAATTGCTGAATCATAAGGTAACTCTATTTTAAGATTTTTAAGGAACCTCCATATGGTTTTCCATAGTGACCGCACAAGTTTACATTCCCATCAACAGTGTAGGAGGGTTCCATTTTCTCCACACCCTCTGCAGCATTAATTATTTAGTTCAGATAACTGCATATTATTCTGTATTTTATTCAGTAATTTTCTAAAAGATGTTTTCAAGTTTGTAATTTTAGGATAATAACATACTAGCCTTAAAGAGAACACACTTGTTTTCACGGGCATTCATTTTTAAGTAAGTAAAAAGATGCTCAAATTTTTAATTGTTGTTTAAAAATGCCAAATTCTGCTTGAAAAAAAAGGCTGATTTAATTCACTGTCATGTAAACAAAATATAATTGTTTCTCTATGCCTTCAACAATGCTGAATCTCATAAAATTTTGTTTTATTTACAATATGATGATTATAAGATTTTATTGACTTCCAGCAAGGTTGAGAATAATTTTATACATTTACTACTTCACTAAACATCCTTTTCTGTGAAGTGCTTAATTACATTTCTGCACACTGATTTATTTTTCCTGATGGACTTGTCTTGCTCTTATGAATTATTAGGATCTCTGTGCATATTTTTGTATTACATTTTGGTAATATATTCTCCAAGCCTGTAACCTATATTTTGATTTTGTTAATTCTGTTTGTATACTGTTGCCATACAGATTTTTTAAAATAAATTTCAACACTGCAAATTGTATTAATTTTATCATAGTGACTGGTATCCCTACCACTAATATATAGATATAGGTATAGATTAGATTTTACCTTCATCTTGATCCTTTTATTTTTCATATTAGCAGTAGTATGATTGTTAATGATGTGGATTTAGAATCTGAGTGCCTCAGTTCAGACCCAACTCTCCCACTTAGCAACTCTGTAATATTGGGCAAGATACTAATCTCTTTGTGAAGATAATAACAATCCCTATGAGGTGAAGTAGTTGTGAAGATAAAATATGTTGTTTAAAGAAGTGTAGGACAATGACTGGCATACAATAAATTCTTTATATGCCTTAGCCATTATTTAACTTATCAGTTATTATCTTAGATAGTTTATCTTTATTTGCCAAAAATCAATACCAAAAACGTATTACATATTTAAATACTTTTAGCTTATCACTATTAAAATCATAGCTGTGATGGAAGTGTCTATTAAGGAAGTTTTATAAAATATTATTGGAAGTTTTGACCCAAAAAGTTTAAATGTCATTAACATTAAAAATAATTGGCAAACTTATCTTTCTTCTAAATCATTATAATTTATACTTTGAGAACTTATTTACCATAAAATAAAAATGATAAAATATTACATATAAGGCAAATATTTTTAAAGTTTTAGTAATGTACATTTCATGTATATACAACTCATTTTTTATACTATCAAAAATTTATTTCATGAGAAAAGTCCAAATATACTGCTGTTTTCCTAAGGTTTTATTCTGAATCATTGTTATAAGTATAATTGATCTTTCTTCTCCTTCTATTTAAATATATACCTGTTTTTCAGCAATGAGGTTTTACTGACCTTACAGAATAAATTGGTGCCTTTAGTTTATTCTATTTCTGTTGATTTGTAATAAATTACCACAAAGTTATTGTTGGAAAACAATTCCCATTTATTATGTCATGGTTTCTGTGATTCAGGAGTCTAGGTTTGAGTTAGTTTGGTCACTCACCTGCCTAGAATTCTGGTGTTGGCCAAATCTGCAATCTCACCAGAGGTTTGAGTTCCTCTCCCAAGCTTATTAAAGCTCTTGGCAGAATTTAGTATCTTGGGGTTATAGAACTGAGTCATACTATTTTGGATGGCTGTCAATCAGGGGCTATTTTCAGCTACTAAAAGCTGCCCACAGATCCCTGTCCTGCCTTCCTCTCTACAACGCGGTAGTTTGTGTCTTCAAGGTCAACCGGTGATAGCTGCTGCAGCTTCAAATCCTGTGACTTCTGCTTCTATCCCATTAGACAATTTTTAAAAGGACTTGCCTGATTAGGTCAAATTATAAGGCTTATCTAGGGCTTCTACAGCAAGGAATGCGGGGTCATCTTAAAATTCTGCCTATGGCGTTCATCTATTTCTATCACCTGGAATATTCTGAATAGTTTAAATATTCTCTATCCCTTTTATTTATATTGTCAAAATTACTGACATAAATTGTTTTTAGTTTTAATTACTCCTAGTTTTTCTTAATTTTTGTTGAATTCTACTGATCTAATCTACTGATGTCCTCATTCCTAGCATCATTTATTTCTTCTTTGCTTTTTCAAATTTTCTTCAGTTTTGCCAGTGATATATTTATTTGCCTTTTCACAGAGCCAGTGTTTCTTGTGGCTTATCACTCTAGTCCCCACTACAGAGACTCATTAGGTGCATTTTGCAGTTTTTTCATTTCATTCTTCCCATTCTTAACTTGTTTTTTATCTTTCCCATTTTAATACATCATCCTGTCGCACCTCGCACCGTTGACTTTGTCAGGAGTTCAGCCAACCTGGAGACGACAGCTGAGCTGCCAGGTGTCAGAATCATAGATTAAAACAAGCCCCAAATGAAAGTAACAGTGAAGCCTGTACTCACTTACTATGATAGTACAAGCAAGAGGCTAAACCAGAGAAAATGCCAATTCCCTCTTGTCTACCTTCCCCACGGAATGGCATATCAGCCCAGTCCAAGATCAGGTGGATCAGTAAAGATGTGAGGGTCATCTCACTGCCAAGGCAACCCTGACAGACAGCTCCTGCAAGGGGGAAAGAAGTGGGAGGGGGCCAAGAAAAATAGGGGGAGGGCTACGAGTGGAAAGGACTGAGTCCTAAGTCAGATTGGGGAAAAATGTCTTCAAGGTTTCCCCTCATTCCCCAACCCTCCACCCACAAGAAAGCCTCGGCCAAATCCCTGGAACAACACCTCGCAAAAGACCTCAGGTAAAGAGACCTAGGAATGAAGGTGTCCAGCTAGGAATGCAAATGTATGTAAGAGCATGGCCTTAGTCCTTGACTGCAACTCCCCTCAAAGACAGTAATGCACTGGCTGTGCCCCAAGTCTGGTGTGGGGAGACCAGCTGTCCCCTGTGAGGCCTGACAGGTGAGACTTTTGAAATTGCCTCTGGTTGGGCATGAAAAGTCAAACGTAAGTTTTGGCCAAGAGACAGAGACCTCAGAATTACAGCGAACTTTTAATCCCCCGCTTCTTTTATTAGTTATATTAGTCAATTTTTGCCTATTTATTGACTGCTTATTTTATTTTGATGATTTTTAAAAATTTTCTAGATTATCTATCTGGACGAGTTCTAAGTATTCCTTTTCTACTTTTCATCACTATTAAAGATGTATTCTTATTTTATGCATTCTATTCGTTCCTTAGGAAAAAAAGTTTAGTTTTATGATCCTCTCTCTCTGTTTTTCTATTATTTGAATTTACTTTGGTACAACTCTCTTGTTTGATTTCATCTACTGACTAAACCACATATTAGAGGATTTTCTAAGGTCTGTGTGTGAATGTGTGTGTTTAAGAGACCATCAGCGTGACTTGTAGGAGTCCTTCACGAGAGATTTGTGGATGAAACGCTATGGAGTAATTTTGCATTTATTTCAGTCTGTGTTCTGTATTATTTGCTGATTCAAGACCATTTTTTGTGTCTATTTATTGACTGGAGTTTCAGTATACATGCACACTGCAAATTTTGCTACCCCACTTCTGCAGAATGGGCTTCATAAATCTTGTGTGTTACTCAACCTATATCCTAAAATGGGCAACCTATTTCTAAAATTCATCTCAAGGCTAGTGAGTAGAAGTTTTCTAGTCTTAATTTATCAGTGATAGGGCTTTACCTGACAGTTTTCTTTACTTTATATAGAGAATAACTTCCTGCTCTCCAACCATTCACAGCCTTGCAATCTGAACATTTCCAACTATTCCTTATTCTGAATTCAGGTTACCGCCTTGTTTCGGACACCTGTGTCATTCGTCTTGCTCTTGAGCTCATCTGTGCTTCTCTTCCTCCCAATTTATCAATTATTTATGCGTTTGGGGTACTAGTGTTTTTTTCCTGCCTCCATTAAGTATAAAGTTTTGGCAGAATTTATTTAAATTTTCCTTATTTGAAGTAGTCATCATTGTGTTTGGGATGGCTTGGAACTAATGAAAGAAAGTTATAGAAAATTATTTCAGTTCTCTATAACCTACTCACATATTTTGAGTAAATTAAGCCCCAAAAATAAACTAAGCGCTTAAAAATTGTGGTCAGATGAAACAAAGCTGTTGAGAAGTTCCCTAATCTATAACTGCATCTACGTCCACATTTATACCTGTATCATCAATATCTATATGCTTTTAGGAGTGGAAGAGTGGGAGCTTTTGGTAGTATATAACTAAAGATAGACTCGATTTTGCTGCGGTTATAAACAACTCCAAAATCACTGTGTCATAAAATGAATAAAAGTTTATTTCTTATCCATGCGATGTGACCAGTATGGATTTTGGAAGAATGCTTGTGGTTGCCCTTCAGAGATCTAGGGTGGTAGAGGCTCTGTCCCCCTGCATCCTAATATTATCACCTTGGCAGGGAGAAGGCATATCAGCAAATAGAGCAATGGCTTTAAAAAGTTTGCTCTGAACTAACAGTCGCCAATTCTGCAAGTTCCTCATTATCCAAAAATACCACATGCCTACAACTAACTTCAAAGGGGTAGGAAAATACAGTCTTACCATGTATTCAGAAGTAGAACACGACTAACCTGATTTGGTTCATTTCTTCTTTTTTCCTGCTATAGTTCCACACCTCCTGGAATACCAGCATGTTCCTTTCTGCTTAAGACACATCTATTTTGTTTTCTCTTTTAACCAAAGCAGTAATGATGGAGGAATTAACCTCCCACCCCTCCATCCCCCGCCCCCAGTTAGAAAGACACATGTTTGAACTCCTAGAACTTAGCCACTGCACTTGCTTCGTAAATAGATTTCCTTCTGAGTCATGCTAGTCCTGCTGAGCACTACTGTATTTGTACAGAGATCTAAAAACCTTGATAAGGGCAGGGTAATAAATGGAAAAGTTTGTAGTTAAGATCCCACAAGTCATAAGATTGTAATTCACAAGAATCTCCAATCTAACCTTTGGATAAGGTTAATGTGATGCCTTTTACATTTTGACAGGGGACTGAGGGTTCAATAATTCAGAGGCTCCATGGCAGGGTCAAACCAATGCGCTGTATCATCTTAACGTCTTATGTCACAACAATATCACTTTTCCTTTAACTTTGTGGCAGTGAAGGAAGCTGCTGGGTTTTGTTTTGTTTGATTGTATAAAATTTGGGTAATTTCCAGTACCGATAGCAAGGGCTTCTCTATATCCTGTTTAATAATTTGATGTACTATAGTTTTCTTTTCTTTTCTTTTTTTAAAACCAATTCTGACCCCAAATACTGGTAGAGATGATACAGAGACTTTCAGAGCTGTATATCTTTAGAGAGATGGAGCACACAGAATAAAAATAAAGTGGAAATGTTATTTAAAAAAAAAAGAAATAGAACACGAATGCTTGTGTACAATCCCTAAAGTCAAGTACAGGCTGAATAGGTTTTATTTTTCCATGAAATATTACTACCATGACTAGAACTTATCATAGACATTATATGGTTGAGTTAAACAAGGGGCTGCATTTTATGCAGCTCACTTATATAGACATATTGTCTGGCATTAAGTGTGTAATGTGAGTTGTGTTCTTCCAAATACATTTAGAAATAATGTTTCACTCAAGTAAAAAATGATAAACACTATTATTAGAATAAAAACTGATGTAGTCCCTGGGGGTGAAAATGTTGTTTAAAGTAAGTGTTAACTGCTTAAAGGGTAAAAGGTAAATCAGAACTTAATAGTTTGTAATAAAAAAGCAGCATTATTGTAATAAACAGCAACAGTTTAATAAACACCATTTCTAGTATAATAAAGTTACATTTTAGCCACTATTGCCTAAATTTAATGCTACAGCACACAGACCAAATAGCAAAAGCAGAATCATTTAGTGTAACAAATCATCTGCAGTACTACTATCATATCTGGGATATCCTGAATAAAAAATTACCCAGTTGAGATATCTGCACTACTTCTTTGTCCGCATGTTTGTAGAAAATATATTAGCTAGCCAGTGGTCTGGTTATTTCAAGGACAAATACGAGAAAGTCAATTCGGGAGTTAAGATTTAATATTAAAGAAGACATAACTATGAGCTTATCTTCTCTTCACTGACATATGCATCTCTCAATATGATTGTTTTTGTTTCCTGTTTTTATGTATTAGGCAAGGGTTATAAATTTTCCACCTGCAAATTTATTCTTAAAAAAAAACTTTACTGAGGTATCATTGAGATACAGAAAGCTGTATACGCTTAATATAAACAACATAATGAGTTCTGGAATAAGTGTACACCAATGAAACTGTCACCACAATCTATGCCATAAACATATCTACCACCTCCAAAAGTTTCTGCTCCCCCTCTTTATTTATTACTACCATTATTTTTTGTAATAAGAACATTTGTCATCAGATTAACCCTCTTAGAAAAAATTTAGTGTACAATACAGTATTGTTAACTGTAAGCTCTATGATGTACAGTAGATTTCCAGAACTTATTCATCTTATATAAATGAAATTTGTAGCCTTTGACTATAATACGTACCTGCTTTCTCCCCCCACCAACCCCTCAGAACCACCATTCTACTCTCTGTTTCTATAAGTTTGGCTAATTTAGACTCATCATATAAGTGGTATCATGTAGTATTTGCCCTTCTCTGTCTGGCTTATTTTATTTAGCGTATTGTCCTCCAGTCTAGTTAATCCATGTTGTCACAGATAACAGGATTTCCTTCTTTTTAAAAGCTGAATAATATAACATTGTATGTAAACACCACATTTTCTTTATTCATTCATCCGTCAATGATCATTTAGTTCCATAGTCTATGTCTTGGCTATTGTGAATAATGCTGCAGTTAAGTTGGAATGCAGCTATCTTTTCCATACACAGATTTCAGTTCATTTGTATATATTATGAGAAATGAGGTTGTTGGATCATACTGTAGTTCTATTTTTTAATTTTTGAAGAACTTTCATAGTGTTTTCCATCGTGACTGCACCAGTTTGTATTCCCACAAACAGTGTACAAGGGTTCCCTTTTCTCCACATCCTCACTAACACTTGTTAACTCTTGTCTTCTTGATAGGCAGGTGTGAGGTGATATCTCATCATGGTTTTTATTCACTTTTCCCTGATGATTATTAGTACTATTGATCACCTTTTCAAGTACCTGTTGGCCATTTGGATGTCTTCTTTGGAAAACTAGATGTCAATTTTTAAGCTGAGTTGTTTTTTTGTTGTTGTAATTGAGTTGTATGAGTTCTTTATGTACTTTGTATATTAACCCCTTATCAGAGATATGATAAGGTATACAGACTGAGGAGGAGGAAATAAAACTCTTTGTCCACAGATGACATGATCATCTGTGCAGAAAATCCAAAAGAATCAACAAAAAATCTCTTGTAACTAATAAGCAACTATAGCAAGGTTGCAAGATACAAGGTTATTATACAAAAGTCAGTTGTTTTCCTATATACCAGCAAAGAACAAATGTAATTTGAAATTAAAAACACAATACAACTTATGTTAGCACCCCAAAAATAAAATACTTAGGTATAAACCTAAAGATACATGTACAAGATCCATAGGAGGGAAACTACAAATGAGCAAAATCAAAGAACTAAATAAATGGAGAGTAATTCCATGTTTACAGATAGGAAGACTCAATATTGTCAAGATATCAGTTCTTTCCAACTTGATTTATAAGTATCATGAAATGCCAGTCAAAATCACAGCAAGTTATTTTGTGGGTATCAACCAACTCATTCTAAAGTTTATATCAAGAGGCAAAGACCCAGAATAGCCACCACAATATTGAAGGATAGGGACAAAGTTGGATAACTTCCAGTACTTGACTTCAAGACTTACTATAAAGCTATAGTAGCCAAGGTAGTATGGTACTGGTGAACGAATAGGCAAATAGATTAAGGGAACAGAATAGAGAGCATAGAAATAGACTCACGTAAATAAAGTCAACTGATCTTCAAAAAAACAGTAGAAACAATACAAAAGCCAAGAAAAGCTCTTCAACAGGTCGTAATAGAGTTTATATGTATTTGTAGAATTGCCATACCACTGAACTGAAATTATTTTATAACAATGTGGAATTCGTGACTTAGAAGTTAATGTATAACATATCTAAAAAGCAGTATTTCTCATCACTGTCAGTTATTAATTACATAAATATTATCTCAAATCTACATACTCTGGTATCACAGTTTTTCTAAGACGTTTCTGTACTCTGAAAGCTAAATATTAAAAATTATTTTCCCATTCAAATATTCATATAGAGTTTCTTGTAGATGATAATGATTGTCATAGTAACATGATTTAGTTTGTTCCAGTGTTTAGACCTGAAAATTATTTTCCTTTTCTCTTAATGACCTAATCATAAAATAAAATTTTCTTTAAAAAGTTGCATGAACAACTAGATATCCACATGCAAAGAAAATAAATCTAGACACAGATTATCCACCTTTCACAAAAATTAACTCAAAATGGATCACAGACCTAAATGAAAAATGCAAAACTATAAAACTCCTAGAACATAACCTAGGCGAAAATCTAGACGACCTTGTGTATAGTGATGACTTTTTAGACACAGCGCCAAAGGCATGATTCATGAAAGAAATAACTGATAAGCAGGAATCTATTAAAATTAAAAGTTTCCTCTCTTAAACCCACACACATATGGTCACCTTATGTTTGATAAAAGAGGCAAGAGTATACAATGGAAAAAAGACAGCCTTTTCAATAAGTGGTGCTGGGAAAACTGGACAACTACATGTAAAAGAATGAAATTAGAACACTCCCTAACACCACACACAAAAATAAACTCAAAATGGATTAAAGACCTAAATGTAAGGCCAGACACTATCAAACTCTTAGAGGTAAACATAGGCAGAACACTCTATGACATAAATCACAGCAAGATCCTTTTTGACCCACCTCCTAG
>NC_041220.1:134064372-134235283 GCF_002837175.3 Physeter macrocephalus | reverse complement strand
CGTATGCTAACACATATATATGTAATCTAAAAAAAAAAAAAAAAGAATGGTTCTGAAGAACCTAGGGTCAGGACAGGAATAAAGATGCAGATGTAGAGAATGGACTTAAGGACGTGGGGAGGGGGAAGGGTAAGCTGAGACGAAGTGAGAGCTTGGCTAGGACATATATACACTACCAAATGTAAAATCGATAGCTAGTGGGAAGCAGCTGCATAGCACAGTAAGATCAGCTCCGTGCTTTGTGACCACCTAAAGGGGTGGGATAGGGAAGGTGGGAGGGAGACACAAGAGGGAGGAGATATAGGGGTATATATATATATATATATATATGTGTGTATAGCTGATTCACTTTGTTATAAAGCAGAAACCAACACACCATTGTAAAGCAATTATGCTCCAATAAAGATGGGGAAAAAAAGTTTCTTCTCTGCAAAAGTTAATACCAAGAGAATAGGAATGCACTGAATGGAAGAAAATATTTGCAAAAGACACATTTGGTAAAGAACTATTATGCAAAATTTACGAAAGAACTTAAAACTCAACAATAGGAAAACAAATAACCCAATTGAAAATGAGTCAAGGATCTCAACAGACACCTCACCAAAAAAGATATACAGATGGAAAATAAGTAAATAAAAAGACATTCCACATTATATGTCATTAGACAGACGAAAATTAAAACAACAATGAAATACCACTACACACCTATTAGAATGGCCAAAATCCACAACACTGACAATAGCAAGTGCTGGAGGGGATGTGGAGCAACAGAACTCTTTCTTTTTTTATTTTTATTTTTAATTTTTATTGGAGTATAATATCTTTACAATGTTGTGTTAGTTTCTACTGTACAGCAAAATGAATCAGTCATACATATACATATATGCCCTCTGTTTTGGATTTCCTTCCCATTTAGGTCACCACAGAGCTTTAAGCAGAGTTGCCTGTGCATTGCTGGTAGGAATGAAAGATGGTACGCTTCTTTGGCAGACAGTTTAGCAGTTTCTTACAAAACTGAACATAGTCTTACTATGTGATTCAGTAATTGTGCTCCTTGGTATTTACCCAAAAGAGTTGAAAACTTATGTCTACACAAAAAAACTAGCACATGAATGTTTATAGCAACTTTATTCATACTCCAAAACTTAGAAGCAACCAAGATGTCCTTCAGTACCTAAATGGATAAACGGCGGCACATCCAGACAATGAAATATTATTCATTGCTAAAAATAAATGAGCTATCAATCTAGGAAAAGAGGTGGAGGAATTTTAAATGCATTTTACTAAGTGGAAAAAAAACAGTCCAAAAGGCTACATATTGTATAATTCCAAATATATGACATTCTGGAAAAGGCTAAATTTTGGAGACAGTAAAAAAGATCAGTGGTTGCAAAAGAGTTGAAGGGGGACGGCTTGAATAGGTGGAGCTCAGAAGATTTTTAGGGCGGTGAAAATACTCTGTATGATACCATAATGATGGATACATATCATTATACATTTGTCCAAACACACAGAATGTGCAACACCAACAATGAACCGTAATATAAGCTGTAGACTTTGAGAAATTATGATAGGTTAATATAGGTTTATCAGTTGTAACACACGTACCACTCTGGTGGGGGACATTGATAATGGAGGAGGCTATGCATGTGTGGATGCAGGGGGTTCACAGGAAATCTTTGTAGTTTCTGCTCAATTTTGATGCGAACCTTAAAATGCTCTAAAAATAGTCTTAATAAATAAAAATTTTAAACTGTATATAATTTGTTGAAATGCTACTCAGCTTCTCAATTTCTCCATTCCAGGTAAAAATTGAATACTAGGGGAAAATGGCCCAAATCCACCCACACATACACACACACACACACACACACACACACACACACACAATCTGTTTTTCGTTTTGCATTTTTTCTGAACTCACAGTCCTGGTCCATTATTATTCATTCCCTCTGAGGCTTTCTGATGCGTTCCAGTTCTTTTCCATCTTTTTCAGTTATTGTCAGCAGGAAGATTGGTCCGAATTACCAACCTTAAGGAAACAGAATCACAGGATAAAATACTTTTGGTTCAGTGCCAAAGGGCTGCTTTGTATATTGGATATTGGATATTGGAAAAATTCAGAACTCAGTAAAGTGATTTACAAACAGATTCAACTCTGCAGAATTAGTCCCGTAGAGAAAAAAGAATATACTTAGAGTAAAATTAATCAAACAAAAGGAAAATGTAGAAAAAAAAAAGAGACATGGGGATCCAATGAAATGTTCTAACAGCGGTGTAATTAGAATCCAGAATGATAGTAGACAGAGAATGAGACAAAGCCATACTTAAAAGAGATAATGGATGAAAATAACATAATGATGCCAAAGTCCAATTCACTTGAAAAAAATAATTTGAATTCATGTGCTTCTAATATGATAGTCTCACAGCATATAAATTTAAAAAATTAAACTGAATAAAAGAAAACAGTAAGCAAGTCCAGAATCATAGTGGGAGATTTTAACACGCTCCTCCGCTTCTCCATTATCCTCTGAAACTACTGCCAAGAGACCTTAGAAGAATATGGTTTTCTTGGGGTTGCATAGATTACTGCTTTATTTTCAGGTGATCAGAGGCTGTTAGTAGCCCATGTTTGGAGTTTCTTTGTGATGCAGTCACTGTGTACTTGTAACAAACTCCATGTAGAATTTACAATTTCAAGAGTAAGATTTACCATGAAGCTAATAAAGCTTAAGTTTCAGGATCCCACACTTGCATGGACTCCATCCAAGGATCTGAACCTAATTTTGTATTGATAATTTTGTAAAAAACTGTCCTCCTAAAATTTATAATTCTTGCTCCCTACAGAACTTATATCCACCTCTTACATAATGAAAGATCTGTGTAGACATATATTTTAATTCCCAAAACTCTTATATCGCATTTATGGCATTCTGTAATTTCATCCCTCTTCTATTAGCTTAATGGGGACTACGTTGAGTATATTAAAAAAAAAAAAAAAAAGAGTCTTAATAATGACTGGAAAATCCTTAGTCTGATCTTGATCTCAGGTATTTCACATTGTCTAGCATAAAACATTCAGAATTTCTTGAGTAAATTTTGCATCCGCTGGCTTATCTTTGGATAAGACCTAATTTTTACAGCCACATCCTAGAACTACTTCAGTTTGGGATGCAAACCTAGCTGACTTTTCAATCTTATAAAGTCTCAAATTAACATATTCGCTTGTAACCTAGATTACAGGATAAAGGAAGAAAAATGTTCCCTTCACAGAAGTAAACTCAAATCTATTTCAATTTGTAAAAAGGGAGCTCATTTAGGTTTTGTTAAAGGAGCAGGAGGAAACCATATATACCAAAATTCTGAGTTCTCTCCAATAGTGCCCCAGAACTAAGCTCAGTTAGCATGTATATGCTTTTCAAAGTATTGCAGATAATATTTTTACCAAATATTTAGCCAGAGCATGACGGGCATTTAACTAATATTTTTAAATTAATGCATTTGTTAATGACCAATCCAAAACTTGGATCTACCGTCATGATAGCAAAGATCTTGTGTAGGTACAACTTAATCCTGAAAACTCTGGTCTTTCTTTACGATATTGTGATATTCTCATCTCTCATCTATTAGCGTAAAGGGACTATACCAAAGGAATTTTTTTTAACGTGCTTTAGTTGTGAATGGGCATACGAATATCTTTCCATGTCATAAATGTCATGAATGAATGAAACACAAAAGTAGTATTTGAAAATAGATCAGTCTGATTCCAAATTTTTCCATTTCTATTATAATGTATATCAGTGGTCCCCAACCTTTTTGGCACCAGGGACCAGTTTCCTGGAAGACAATTTTTCCACGGACCTGGTTGGGGGGAAGGTTTCGGGATGATTCAAGTGCATTACATTTATTGTGCACTTTATTTCTATTATTATTACATTGTAACATATAATGAGATAATTATACAACTCACCATAATGCTGACAGGAGGCAGAGCTCAGGCGATAATGCAAGCGATGGGGAGCGGCTGTAAATACAGATGAAGCTTTGCTCGCCCACCCGCCACTCACCTCCTGCTGTGTGGCCCACTTCCTAACAGGCCATAGACTGGTACTGGTCCATGGCCCAGGGTTAGGGGACCCCTGATGTATATGAACTGTTATCCGTTGTGACAGATAGTCTCACAGTCTTCCAAAATGAGAAGTAAAGAATTCCTCAAGATTCTCTAGACAAAGTTATTTTAAAATATATATAGGAATATATATTTCAATGTGTGTTTCATAAATAATAGAGAACATTTCAAGTACATTCATAAAAGTAGAAGTTAATGTATTCAATACCCATGTACCTACCATCAAACTTTTAAAATCTTAAAATTCTGCCATATTTTTTTCCGCTTTTTTTGAGAAATAAAATACCACTAATGTATTTGAGACCCACTGTGATCAGCTCCCTGGTCCATTCCATTCCAGAGGTAACCATTATCATTAAATCAAGGTATATCATTCCTTTACATTTTTTTGTACTTTCACTATATATGTATCCATGCACAGGTTTTAATTTTTTGTAAATGGTATCAACATATATGTATTATTCTGGAACTTACTTTTTTTGACCATTTTTTGAGATTTATCTATATCCATCTATATAGTTCTAGTTTTCACTGCTGAATAAATCTCTTCTTTTAAATAAAACAACATATTTATTCTATCATTACAATTTTAGATTGTTTAAACATTTTCATTAAGACATACAATATTCCAGTGTATCTTTTTGTATAAGCTTTATCATACACAGGAATTTCTCTGAGGTGTATACTTAGGAATAGAATTTAGGGTTATAGAGCATTTCTAAATGATTTTTCAAAAGTCACATTGCAAATTCTGTTTGTAAAGTATTTGACAAATGCTTTTTTTAATTGAGTTATTACTGACTATAACATATTAGTTTCAGGTGCACAACATAATAGTTAAGTGTTTGACAAATTTACTTCTCACTAAAATTGCATCTGATCCTTTTTCCTCCATATGCTGGCCAACATGCAAAATTACATCAGCATCAAAATATATGACATCTGACAGTTCTGCAATGATATCTTCTTTTAACATGAATTTCCTTATTACAAGGTTGAACATCTTTTCATATACTTTATTTGCTATTGGGTTTATTCTTCTTAAAGTTTACAGTCATACTTTCTAAGCATTACTTTCCATTGGTTCTTTTACTTTATTTCATTTATTCAAATGTCCTTTATATATTCTAGATATTAATCATTTTAAATATTTATACATTTAAAATACTTTCAAATTTTATCTTGTATATTTATCGTATAGGAAATTTTTTCAGTGGAAGTTTATAAGTAATGTAAAATGTGTTTAGTAAAATGTATTTGTATCTTCCTTTTTGATGTACAACTTGTTGTGTTGTATATGCTTTAAGACCTAATCTCAAAAGTTGAACATTAAGCAGTGTTTCTTCTTCTTCTAAACCTGCCCCACTCTCCAAATACATCCCACATGTGTCCTTGAGCAGTGAAAAATTTCTTTAAAGCATGTTGAAATGATTTGCAACTTCTGGATCAAGATAATATAGAGTAAACTCTGAATTACTCTGCCTTAAACAGATACACGATATGATAGAAATAAGAAAGAAAAAAACAAGATTAAGCTCAAATACAAGATAATCATATTCGTGGACTAGAAATATGATAGAAAAACAAAATACTGAGCAGAGCTAAAGTGAACAAGGTAGTGGAGATTAAGGGATTGATCCCTAAGAGAAAAGGGGGATTTAGCTTTAAACCCAAGCCTAACACAAGGGCTGGGACTACCTCTACTGGGGCTGTGGTTAACTAAACACTAAAGGGTGTTATAAACAGTTATTAATTTCAGATAATGTTTATACTCTCTCCTTGAGTTTAAGATAAAAGAATACAAGTAAACCTTCTAAAAGTCATCCCCTGGAATAATTTTGGATTTTTAAACGATGTTGTGTTTAGAAACCAGCTGCTGAGTTTCCATGTAAATGCAACTTTATTGTCCGATCCACTCCTGTAACGCCTGATCAGTAGGTATGGATGGGGTCTTCAAGCCTCGGACTATTTATTTCTAAGTGTCAGCGTAATTTTCTGGCTTTTAAGTCCTCAGGAGGCACTTTTTGAAAAAATGTTTAGCTCCCCAGTTTGACAAATATTTTGTAATTTGGAGTGCTAACCTCCTCAATAACTCCAACAGAGACTCCTTCTTTATCCTTCCCAGTTCTAATCGCCACCACTTGTAATGAATACCCCAATCAGTTTCATGTGATTGGTCTTGTTTTTAAATAACTCCCAATTCTTCATTTACTTTTTAAATTAAATGTGGCTTATAACACATGCAAAAATACTAACACATTTTAGGGTGGACATGACTACTCTGTTGCATATACTTGATTATAATTCTTTAGTGAGATAAAGTCCGACGCTTTGTTTTAGGATGATGGGGAAAGCTTTATGGGGAATAGAAAAATAAAGTACAAATCATGTCAACCAATTCCTAAGGATTTTTTAAAATCCGAAAATTTTTCTCTTAATTATTTCAAAAGTAAACTAATAAAAAGTTAAACTGTACATTTAATGTGCTTTAAAAAATGCAATTAAGTTGAATTTGTAGTGATTTGTTCGTATAAAATGTATAAAGGTCTTGAGTATAATATAGTTTTATATTTCACTATGTACAGAACATAAAGTGTTTAAACCTGCTAAATACAACTAATTTATTTAATGTGGTTATATAGTTTGATGTTTCCTTCCTCCTCATTCTTCTAAAGAAACTCAGAAGAAGATAAATTTGATTTACAGCAGGTTATTGGAGTAAACAGAAATATAATTTACACAGTTCAGCAGTCAAGTATTAAAAGCACACAATATCATAATAATAAATTTCTTATATTAACTTGCCACTAAAATCTGAAAAACATGTTACAAGAAAGTATTGTTTAAGAATTGAAATAATTCCATGCTCTTTGGAATATATAACTGTCATTATTTACTATTTTGAACTTTTTTCAATATTGCAGCTTCTACTCACCCCACTACAAATAAAGTAAAAATTGAAAGGCATAGAAAATTCAAATGCTGTCATAAGTCATAAAATAAAAACTTAGGAAAAATATGGCCAAGAATAAATAAGAGTAGTCATTTTCCTTTTATTTGTTAATATTATATGTCCATGCTACTATTTCTGAGATTATTCCCTTCTCAAAGGAATCCATTTTGATAAAACCTAAATTCTAAAGATTATGCTTTCACATGATTGATAAAAAATTGTGGGAGACATAATAATATGCCCCCCTTCTGATGTCCATGTCCTAATTACCAGAACCATGCTGAGATTTCTGTCATTATAGATTAGTTTGTGTTGTTAGAATTTTACATTCATGACATCTTATAACACAGACTCCTTTTTATATGGCTTCTTTCACTCAACAATACCATTTTGAGATTTATCTATGTCATTACATACATCAATAGTACTTTCATTTACATCGCTGAGCAGTATTCCAAAGTATGGGTATGCCACAATTTGTTCATCCATTCACCTCGTTATGGACATTTGATTTATGTCCATATTTTGGCTATAACAAGAAGTCGGTTGCAAATATTTATATACAAGTCTTTGCACGGACATATGCTTTCATTTCTCTTGTATAAATACCTAGGAAAGGAATGGCTGGACTATATGCTTGATGTATACACAATTTTATTAATAATTTGTCAAAGTGATTTCTAAAGCATTGCACCATTTTACATCCCCACAAGCAGTGTGTGAGTTCAGGTTTCTCACATCCTTGCCAACACTTGGTATGATCAGATTTTTTATTTTTGATTTTGAGCTATTTTAACAGTTATATAGTGATATCTTATTGTACTCCTAATTTGCATTAATTTAAATGATTTTGAATATATGTTTATGGTCTTGCTTATACACACAGATATATAGATATTAGATGATTATATATATATATATACACTTTACTAAATTAGTAAAATATCTGTCCAAATTTTTTGCCTTTGCCAATTTATTTTTAAATGGTTTGGGCTTCTACTAATGACTTTTGCAATTTCTTTATAAATCTTTTTACAAAGCCTTTGTTACTGACATGATTTGTAAATAGTTTCTCCCATCTGTACCTCGTCTTTTCATTCTATTAATAGGTATCTGAAGAGCAAAAGTTTTCATTTTTATGAAGTCTAATTTATCAAAGTTTTTCTCTTATGGATCATCATTTTGGTGGTGTATGTTAAAATAAGAAGTATTTGCTTAAACAAATAACTTCAAGATTTTTTTCTCCTATGTTTTCTTCTAGAAGTTTTATAAATTTTGGTTTTGCAGTTAGCTCTATGATTCATTTGGCTTAAAAAGATGTAAACAGAGCTTTTTATTCAGGAGTTATTGGTGATGTATATGAAGAAATTACCAGAAATCAGGGAAAGAGCAGCAAAAACAATTAGTGTAGACAGTACCTGCAGATCACACAGGCCATAAGAATGCAGTTTCCAACAGACAAAATGGAAAAGCCCATGATTCAGAGGGATTTGTTGTAGTACTCAGAGGATCTTGCTTCAATAGTGGGTGATAATTAGTCTTAGATTAAATGCTGCTCTAGTCACATCTCACAGATCTTAAAAGCAAGTTATTAAAGAATAAAGTGTGTGTCCCAGGATTTTATCTGCATCCTAGAACAAAGTTAAAGGATACTAATAAGGACATAAAAATATTCAGCAGTCTAAAAGGTAAAAATCACAATGTATAACATCCAGTTGAAAATTATCAGGCATATAAAGAAGTAGGAAAATATAACCCATGATGAGGAGAAAAATCAATCAAAGCTATCTTACCTGAAATTAATATAAAGTTGTATATCAATTATATCTCAATTTTAAAAAAACTATCAAAGAACTGACACAGATGTTAGAATTATCAAGAATAAAATTAAAAGTTATTATAAACATATTCCATATGTTCAAAAAACTAGAGGTAAGATTGAACATGTTAAACGGAGACATGAAAAATATAAAAACTCAAATTGGAAGCATAGAGGTTAAAAGCCATAATTTCAGAGGTGAAAAATATACTATATAAGATTGAAAATAGATCATAGATTACAGAAGATGTAATTAGTGAACTAGAAGACATAACAATGTAAATTGTGCAAATAAATCAAAGACCTGATTACCAACATCTAGTATCCTTGTGTCCCCAAAACAGTGGTCAAAACATCATGTGATATGGATGGCTATCCAGGGCACCCCAGGAAATGAGCCATGCTATATTTTCTTTCACTCCTGGGATTTGGCAAATTATCTGGGCATTTGTTCGGGCCTTTGGTAAGCCTTAGACCGTACATAAAACAAGCTTCCCAATGGAGAGAATTGTATAAAAATTGCCTTCTGGATCCATGACAAGATGGCCCATGGAAATTCAGGCAGCATTCTAAATTGAGGTTCCAGGCAAGCCTACCACTCATTCTGAGGAAACCAAAACATCATGACAAAGCTTCCCCATCAGCGAGATCCTGCTCAAGATTAAAACTACTGCCTAACAGGCCAGGGGGTTCTTGGCAAATAGATTATATTGGGCCTCTCATTTCATCCAGAAAGTTCCACCAGATTCTGACTGCAGTTGACCCTTTGGGTTTGGCTTAGTGATCTGAATGTGTTCCATTTATTCGGGACGTATTATTCAAGCCCTGCAGGACCATATCTGTTTCCTGTGTAGGTTTCCTGAGGGCATTGCATCTGACAATGGCCCCAGATTTTCAACCAAAGCTCTGTATCAATGGGCTCAATCATGGGCCTATGACAGACTCTCCAGGTTCCATACACCATCTAGCTCACCCCAGCTGATAAAAAATTAACAAGTTTGATTTAATAAAAATTATGGGACATTGCATCACCAAACTGGAGAATACATTCCATTTTCATGGGCATTTGGGTCACTTATGAAAAATAATAATGATCTAGTCACCCAAATTTTTTTTAAATGTTAAGTGTTATACATGCCACATTTTTATCACCATGCAATTAAATTAGAATAAATTATTTTAAAATAACTTGACAATTATGTACACATAGATTTAAAACTATTTTTAAACAGCTAACCACTTAAAAATCTCATTTTATAGAAGTATTTCTAACCAATACAGTTTTACACACATGCACATATATATATATACACACATGTACAAATATTTCAGCTGAAACAGGAGTTAAAAGGTACATTTAAATTTGAAATGGCATAAAAGAAAACAAAAATGGCTGTAACTAAAGGAGCCAAAATTTAATTTAGGAAGTTAGAAAAAAGAACAGCATAATAAAACCAAAAATAGTACAGTAATGGAAATAATAACAGTAAGAGCTGAAAATCATAGCAAAATAATTAAATAAGAGAGAGGAGCAAGCAAATTAAAAAGTGGTTCCTGGGCTTCCCTGGTGGCGCAGTGGTTGAGAGTCCGCCTGCCGATGCAGGGGACACGGGTTCATGCCCTGGTCCGGGAGGATCCCACATGCCGCGGAGCGGCTGGGCCCGTGAGCCATGGCCGCTGAGCCTGTGCGTCCGGAGCCTGTGCTCCGCAACGGGAGAGACCACAACAGTGAGAGGCCCAATAAACTTGAAAATTTAGAGGAAAAATATAATACATTATATTTAATTTATCATTATATATATATATTACCTACACATACTCTAAAATAGAGAACATGACTATTAAAATATCTTTAATGCAAATTAAGATCTTCACACTAAGAAAATATTAGGCTGAGATGCTAGTAAGATTGTTTCAAATAAATCTAAATAGCAATCTTATATAAATTCCTGCAGGGGATAGCAGGTTAGCAATAGGAACAACCCCAAACAAATATATGAGGAAAGAAAGTTACAGGATAATCTCATTCACAGATATAGATGTTAGAATCCTAAACTATTTAAAATACTAGCAAATTGAGTACAGAAATACATTTTAATAAAAGATACTATATCATGATCAGTTTCCAGGAGCAATAGTGTTCCACAGCCTGTTCCCCACCACTACCACGAAAGGAATAATGTAAATACCTCGAAATCTAGCATTTTGATATTGCTAAAGGGAAATCTACTTCTGTATTCTAGCCCCAAAATTATTGGTAGAACCACTCCAAGGCAAATGTCACACTTTTTTTTTTTTTTTACTGATTATTTAATATCCTTAAAAGGATTCTTCAATTTAAATACACCCAAACTATACTCATCAAACAATCACCAAAATAATACCTTGGTTATTGTCTTGACTGGAATGTTCCTCTAATCTGAGTCATTGGACTATCTCCTTCAGGATAAACAAAATAAAGCTTTCATTTGTAATAAATATTATCTAATTAAAGTTATATGTTAAAGCAAATCAGTTTTACTGTCATTGTTGTATGCAATAATGACCTTAACATCATACATGTTAAACTAATTATATATTCCTCTTGTACTTCAATTTAAAACAAATACATTAAGTTATAATTTTGAACATCGTGTTCAGATAACACCTATAATCACATTACATACTACCAATGGTATGTATAATATTTTCTATGGTGACTGTGCTGAATCTTTACCTCTTGTTATTGTTTCCTTGGCTTTGACCCAGATCTCCTCTCTTCTCTAGAGTCGCAGTCAATGGTATTGTGACCCTCAGGGTGCTACACTATATTCTTCGTATTTCCCTGTCACATCACAATCTCTTTGGAATGTGCATATTTTACCCCTCAGCCTTAAACAAAGTTATTTTATGATTTCTTTCAGTTTTCTCATACTCCACCATTCATAGGGTTAGGTGATAGAATTAAAATCTTTCTTATTTTCTACTTCTTTTCCCAAACTATTAAATGCACCTCTCTTGGAGAAAAACAAAACAAAAGGAAAAACAAACTCAACCCCACTGATACATTTTTATTTGCACAATTGCCTTTGCCTTTCTAGTATCTAATCAGACTTTAAAGGTTTCTGACTATGATTTATTTTATTGGTTGCTTTTCTGTCTCCTGCCCGCATCCTTGAGGCATTCAACATCAACGTGAGAAAAAATGTATATATTGGGTTGGCCAAAAAGTTCGTTTGGGTTTTTCATATATTGCAGGAAAAACCCGAACGAACATTTTGGCCAACCCAATATATTGGGTTATATTGGGTTTTAATCTCAAATGACCTTTTCTTCTGCTCACTCAGCCACTCACCCTAAACTTCTACTCTAAATCTTGTCAAAACAAAACGCTGAAAAACTATTGGAAACTGACAAAAGCCTAATTATTCACAATTATTAAATGTCTTTTTGTAGTAACTCTTCAGTTGTAAGCCGTATATGAAGGTTATTAGTCTCCCTACGACCAGATGGTGCACTATAATAAGAGCAAGTCTCAGAATGAATTCTGCAATACCAGGAAATGTTATTACCACTTAGGCACAAAAATAATCATAAAAAGATTCTGGAGGCTCAACGAATTCCCAGTGCTGTGTCCTTCTATGCTCTCCGATAAAACGCTGAAGCGTTCACTTGAGTCACATGCAACAGTATTCTAGCAGCAGAATTAAGCAGACCTTGTAATCAGTGCCAGACGGTACAGAATCTATAGGATTAAAGGCCTACGGACCTATTTCTATGAGATTTCTAGTTTCTCATATTCTGTAAAAGCATGGAAGTGTCTTTATGACATTTTTACTGATCTGCACATGTCAATTATCACTCATCTTACAAGTGAAAAATCCTTATAAATATCTATTACACTAATAAATCCCTGGTATAGATGGCAGTAAGTATAACTAAAGTATTTTCAATCATTATATCTTGACAACAAACTTTTTATTTTAGGTTTGAAATGTTAAATAACCACAAAGGAAGGGCGTATATAAAAATATGCAAATTCAAGTAATATCTAAAAGACGAAGCATAAGCCCAAGGATTAAGGCGTCAATAGATAACGTGATTAAAATGCTGGATACTATTAGTAGAGCTGTAACTGTGTTGCTATTTTTAGTATGGATTATTATTGTTTCTTAAGGCATAAGTGTTGATTGGTTTATCCCAGTGCAATTACTTTTGTATACGTAGGGTTTCCCATAATTCATAATGTAAACCCGGGCACTTTTGAAGGTGAAAGGGGACAATAACTAGATAGTCTCTGGGGACAACGTACTTAATGTTATCCCACACAAACTGAGATGTATGGTCGTTCTATTACCTATAGTACACGATTTTACAGAACATGCAGTTTCTCAAGAACACAGTCTTTGTTCTAGTAGAAGTATTTGTACAAGCTATCACCAACACACTGACAAGCTAACCTGTTGGGGTGAAGTCTGGTTGTTGACCATAAAAATCTCTCCTCTTCTCCCTGGAAACACAGACAAACCTATATTTCCCAGGTTTCAGTTAGTTGTGATAATATGACTGATTTTTAATCAATGGAATGTGAACAAAAATAATGTGTGTTCTCTCGAAGCCTGTCCTTTTCCCTCTTCTGGCTGATTTTGGCAACCCAGTAATGATCTGGTGATCCCAAAGGGCTTTATATTGAAGATGGCACAGTGGTCCTCAACTTGGGACCCAGAATGACTGTGGAAATATGCTTCTTTCCTCCCACTAACTACCTTGAGCTGTAATCCTCTTTGTAGTCTTCACTGTATCCCTTTACTTGTCTTTATTATTACCACTGTTATCATATTCTCTATATATGAGAAAGCACTCTGCCGATTTTGAGATTTATTACCAGCAATTGAATCCTATGGAACACTTACCTCACTATGTGACAGTATAAGAATTGCTAAATCCTACAAACCTGGATAATTTTACCCCTAAGAGTGCAAAACAGTGGTAGAGTGAGTAAATGGAATTAGTGGAGACGTATTTTTGATGGAGCAGTTGGAGTAGTTCTCTTTGATGGGCTGATATTTGAGTAGATAGTTGAATCATATGAAATAACAAGCCATGCAAAGCTGGCAGGAAGAGTTTTACATGACTTTGCTAATACCATAAAACTCAATTCCTTGCAACTTATGCAGGTTGCCAAGAACACTCAGGGAGCAGATCCAACCATAAAGATTTAGAGGTGTGGGCGTAGCAAAACCCTATCAGCTATACTGTTGGAGAGGGGCTAAAAAAGCATTTTATTGGTATTTCATTTAAGTACTGTTATATACAAGTGTTTCTATTACTTCTTATCATCTGCAGTAATACATCTTTATAAGTATAATTGAATAAAGTGCCACTACGCATATATTCCCTGCCTAGTTAATGACTCTAATACTAATTGAAAAGCTTGTCATAATTCTATCAATAAATCTATGTATTTGGAGTATCTCATTGTTTTGACCTGGTGCCATTTTACCAACAGGCAATAAAAAAAAGTGTAGGAATAATATCTTGCAGAGCGAACCTTCCTGCTGCTTATGCACACATATTTTCATATCTAGGAAAGCAGTACTTTTAAAGCCTTTTCCTTTAACTTTGGAGAACTGGATTTTATTGCTCTTAATTAATATAATATTTCTTGATAAGTACATCCCAAGACTATCTGTAACTTGTCCATGTGAACATTTTATTTTCCTTTTGGTCATTGACCTTCTGTTATACAATATGATTTTAGTTACATTTGGAAGGTTTTTTAAAAAAATCCTTAATAGCAAGTTTAACAATTGCTAGTCTAAAGACCTTTCTGCTATTCCCTCCTTCTATCTCTAACATGATTTTCATAGTTTGTACGCTGCTCTCAACATTTAACTGCAAATCCAGGTAAGGGCAGAGAGAGTTCAGGTTTGAAAACTTGGTAGTTTTTATTCTGACATTTAAGCTGATTCCACTTATATGTAGCACACATAAGCTTTCTTGCAGAGTAAGGCAAATGTTGCATAGAATTCACAGAATTCTGTTTTAAAGCTGGTTCTCTTATTATAGCCTAATACAAGGTGGAAATAAAACTATGTCTAGCTTACTAAGTACGTATTTGATGTCAAGGAGAGTGCTTTTAATGAGGATTGAGTAGTGACCAAAATTGATATGTGACATCTGATCTCATGGAGATTAGCCAAGAAAGGAGTGGAAAGACAGGTAGCCATTAGATAATTAATTATACAATGATCATTTAGCAACTATTGTGTTTAAACTTAGTAACTATTTTGATAGGATCAATTTTTTAAAAAAAACATCTTTTTGTGAGAGAAAATAATAGGGAGTCTTAATAGAGCCTGGAATATAACACATTATGTCTCTGGGAAAGTTACGGTATGTTGACATCTGATAGGTGAGTGAGTATCAGTAGGCAAATGAGATGAGCAGGGGAAGCCAGTTAGTATCTCAGGTAAAGGAAGAGTATGGTCAATGATGATAAATCAGAAAAGCATTTGATATTTGAAACATGGAGAAGAGGTGGATATGTCTGGGGCTTAAGGGGTGAAAAGGAGATTGGCAGGAAATCAGACTGGAGTCAGAGTCAATGGACAGATTATACAGAGTTTATAAAAGGGTGTAGGATACAGATTTTACTCTGCACAATGGAAAGAAACTGACAGTGTTCAAGCATGGTGTGGTGTGATCAGACTTGCTACTGAAGGAGATGATTCTGGCTGCTGATGGAGAAGAGTTCAGAGAAGAGCAATAAGGTTGGGTGTGTCGGTTGGGGTGAAAGGCATTGGAAAGCCATGGCAGCATTTGAGACAAAAAACTGATTGCTGTAGTTTAGGCGCCTTAGCCAAAGTGATGGTGGGAAAATTCTTCCTGGATTAGAGATCTATTTAGTACTTAAAATCAATAAGATTCTGATGGAAGGAGAAGGAGGCAGTGTTGTAAACTCTGAAGGTGCTGAGGACCAGATGGAGGGGATAGGCTAATACAGATCACCCTAACTTCTCTGCTTAAAATTCTTCTTTGGGTTTCCATTGCCACAATGGAGGCATGTTGATATAGTGATCCAAAGAACAAGTACTCTAATTTGGACTCTGTATTTTCAAATTCCAGCTTCCCTACTTAGAGGCCCTGCAGTTTTAAACAATCCTAACTCCATTTGGTTTCTTATTCTGTAAATTGTGATGCTATTTGTATGTTTCTTGGAGTAGTAGTATATGGATCAATGGCACAACGTAGAAACATAAATGTTTATACAATAACTGGCCCCTAGTAAGTGTACAGTGAATGTTAGCTATCAAATTCAACTTTATTACTAGAGCCTACCAGGCTCAGCTGATCCCTGCTCATCTCTCCAAGATCACCTAGTGGCACTCTCTCCCGTGCACCTGGCACTCCAGGGGCACCTTCATTTTCTCTGGCATTCTGCAATCAGTTCTGCCTCAGAGCCTGCTTTGCAGGATGCCAGGAATTAATTCTGTTCTGCTCCCACGCTTTACCTAGTTAATATTTACCCATCCTTCAGGTTTCAGTTCAAATGTCAAATTCCTCATAAGAATATTCCCTAATTCCAAATCTAGGACAGTTCCCTCTCTTATAGCCCTCAGAACTTTACAATTATTAGAAACAGTGAAGTATTATTTATGAGCTGATCTGACCAATGCCCAGCGTCTTCTACCGGACTGCAAATATATGAAGGCACAGAGCATAGCGTTTAACAAAGAGCCTTTCCAGAGCACCTAGTTCATTGCTGGCAACATAGTACAAACTAAACAGATATTTATTGGATGAATTAATCGCCACTGATTACATAAATAAATGAAAAATAGTCTTGTTCAGTGTTAAACACTGTGAGTTCAGGTTTGGATACCCTGAGTTCGAGAGCTCTCTGGACTCGCTCGATGGATGTTTTATTTTTCCATTCTAAAATCACTTTGGTGATGGAAAACAAAAGGGGGGGGGCAAAGGATACTAGACTTTCTCTGAGTCGGTGGGCATAAATGCTCTCCAAGAAGGTAGGGTTTTTAGTATTATTGAATTCTTAAGAAATAAAGTAGAAACCTTCAAAGAGATAAGAGAGATCTATGAGAGATAAAAACACCCTGGAGGTAATCACATTAACCAGAATGTTTGTCTCTATTAATAGATAGAGTCTTTGTTTATTGGGATGGTGAGCATATATTAAATGAGCAGACATTGTTTAATTCAGAATAATTTAGCATTAATTACCAAACGGCCTAAAAGTTTCAAATTTATAAACAATATTTTGTATTGAGAACGATCCTGTGGCTATTTGATATTTGATAGTTGCAATATTTAATAGAATATGGCATACAAGGTGTTTCTATTTGAAAGTGATATGATGAATTCTTGAAAAAGCTCATGTTCTTCAAAATCAGGTACTGAAATTAGTGAGTTAAAATAATGAGTGAAATTAATGGGAAAACAGAGACATCTATGCAAAATCAATGTAATTTTTAAACCAGAGCACTTAAAAAGTAATCACCAGAGAGTAACCTAGAGCTATGTTAAATCTCCACTGACATGAGTGCCCTGAACCACAGATTTTAGGTCATCTATAAGGGATTCCAGGTGAACTGCTAAGAGCAAATACCCACTCCAGACTCAGGGTGTAATTTTCTGGAAAGGAAATTCTAGTGCTGATGCTTGCTCTCTTTTTTTTTTCTTCTTAAAATTGAACTGAAATGTTCCCTGATGTCGGTGCGGCAGCAAGGTTGATGAATCAGCTTTTTCTGCTGAAGTTTATGATTGGATCACGTGGATATCATTACCCTATTTATCAATCACTTATGAACTAATTTTCATTGTAGGAATACCTATTGTAGCAGAACAGACTCTTGGAAAATAGGTTCCGCAATTGATAAGGCTTGGTTTCATAATCAAGATTTCAGTTTCCTTATTAAATAAATAATGTTAGAGTCATGTAATATAAAAAAGATGTGGCTACTGAAAAGAACATGGCATATCTATGTGTGCTAATGTGGAAAGAGTCCCAAGTTAAAATAAAGAGGGAGCACCAGCTTTTCCTTCAAGTGAATACATAATGGACCAAGATAAAGATGAAGTTTAGAAATGGAGTGTGTGTGCTTTTTTTCTAACTATAATAGGGTGAGAGGTCTCACTGCCTAATTGTTGGAAAGGTAGCCACCTGTACACTTCAGGAAGCCACTCGAGGTAGACTTCTCAAGTTCTGTGCTATGCTCTCTTTCTTGTTCTTCCCCATAGTTCTTTCCATTTTTATCTCATCCTCACCAAGTACACTTTTATTTCCCATTTCCAGCAACTTACCTTCTCTCCCCCATTAGATGTGTTCAACTCCCGTTGTATGGGCAATACACCTGTTTGATTTTAGGAACACAAAAAGAACAGCCTCAGTCTTGAATAGAGACCTCCTTATTTCTTCCTGCTTTTCCTCAATTCCCTGTCTCATCATAGGAGTAGATTTCACTCTATTCTCAAAATATATTTACCCCCTTTAAAAAAAATCTTTAATTCGGAAGCTACTAATTAAAAGATTACAGGTGATCTTGGTTTGTGTAACTTTCCTAGAATTCTATAATGCATCGTAAAAAGCACCACACCATCACAGCAGTGTGTTGTTTCCCAATATAAGAAAACAAACAGCTGTATCCCTGAGAATTCTCCTTGCCTAATCATGAGAGTGATGGGGTACATAGCAATGGGAGGAGAAAATAAGGCTACACTGGCTTATCTCTCAGGATTATTGTGTAAATACATGGAAAAGTTTCTCCAAAATATTGTTCTTGCCTTGAAAATGCATGCTTGCATTTATTCAATTCGTCAGTCAGTCAACAAGTGTTTATTTAGGGCCAACTGTTTGGCCGGTCCAATAACAAATGCTAGTTTTAGTGGTGAATGGAGCTGGCAAAATCTTTGCCCTCAAGGAGCTAACATATTATTGGAGGAGTTTCATGCTGAATTTATTTCGTCTTTAATATGTATGTCTTAAGCCACTTTGCATATGTTAATTTAAAATACCATTGTATAATAAAATGATAATGTCCATGAGAATGTTTTATTTTATTATCATGATCTCACCACTTTTTTAACTTTTTATTTGATAATTTTAGACTTAAGGAAAGTTGCAGGAAGTGGACAGAAAATACTCTTTATTCAACTTCCCTTAATGTTAACATCTTCCATAACCATATAAAGGTTATTGAAAGAAGAAAAGTAACATTGATATAATACTATTAATTAGGCTACTGACTTTTCCTGGTCTTTTATGACCTTGGCACCTTTGAAGAGTACTGATCAGTCTTTTTACCCCTCAATTTGGTTTTGTCTGATGTTTTCTCATGAGGAGATTGATTTAGTATTTTTTTGCAAGAATATTATGGAATATTGTGGAATTCTTGTAAAATATTCCATGGCATTCTTGTAAATTTCCATCATATTCTTGCCAAAAAACACTTTCTCAATGAATGTCAGGGGTCCCATTATATCGTTATATTTTATTACTGGTTATATTGACTTTGAATATTTGTATAAAGTAGAGTCGCTCAAGTTTCTCCACTATAAAATTCCTATTTTTCTCTTTTAAATAAGTAACTATTTTACATGGAGATAATTTGAGTGAATGTAAATGTCTTCTTTCTCCTGATATTTTTACCCACCAATTTTAGCATTCATTGGTGGTCTTATCTGAAATAATTACTTTGAAACTGTGTTCAATAATTCCATTTTAAGGAACACTTTTTAGTCTGGTTTACTTAGGGTTTTTTTCTCATTCAGTCCTATGTTCTGGTATGCCTGGAATTTGGTGATTGGTTGCCAGACAATTAGATGAAAAATTGTAATATCTCTGAATGATATTAATTTTACTCAGAGAAAATGTAATTTTCTTCTGGAACAGGAAAAGTGTATGCAAATCTTGTGACCTCTCCAGACATTCCAATAATTCAAGACTACATTTTCAGTCCTTGTGAGAGGATACTTGTTTCTTTTATTCCCCTTTCTTCTACAGTTTGACTTTCACATGTATCCACTGAATGCAGGGTTATTTACCAGGTCCCTTCTCCTTGTTAAATGTTAATGTCCAATTTTTGCCTATACTGTAACTTTCAAACTGCCAGACTCTGCTTAGCCTTTAGTGTTCTCGGAAATGCTTTATGTTTGAAATGTTCCACCTGTTACCCCACGCATTTGGGACTTAGGGAATCGGCAAATTTCTTCATAGAAAATTGCACAGACAATATTAGACTTGGTTCTGTGTGATTCTTTTTTTTTTCCTTATATTAAACATTTATTTGCTACTTATTTAGTAGCTCTGAAAACAAATTATTGTCTCGTTTGGCCAGTGAGTCTTTTGCAAACACTACTGCACAGCAGTCTACCATAATCCTGGAATCAGAATTGTAGAACTCATATTAAAAGGTTTTCCTTTACTTCAAAAACTTAATCCCTCAAGTCCTAGCTCTGTTGGTTGCTTTCTGATTCTTTTAGACAGCTACTTGGTTTCTTTTGTCCAGCTTTTACAGTTGGTCTCAGCAGACAGTTTTGTCTGATACAATCTACTCCATTCCGGCCAGGAGTAGAACCCTAAGCATGTCATTCTGAATTGTTTGGGGACTGGTGGTTAAGATACTGAAGTATTTAGCTATTATTATTGTTGCTGTCATCAATACTATTATCGTCTTAACATACGTGAATTCATCTGTATGTGTGAAATTTAGAGTAGAAATTGACGTTTTATTAAATAAACTTTTTGTTTTCCTTTGTTTGTTGTATTTTCTCAGTGCAACCTCTCTTGGTTTTTCCTGAGATCAATAAAATCATTTTGCAAATACAGAGGTTGCAGAGGCCTAATGGTACATAAATCATATCAACATAAGCTGAAAGTATTGTCTTTAATCTTGCTATCTCAACACACTTTTTTCTACTTGATTTGGATTTTATCTTTACTTCAACCTTGATTCTTGCATTCGTCAAAGATCACCTACTTTAGATCTCATCTAATTAGTTTAACACTGTCAGTTACTATGAACAAAAACTATCATTCAAATTGTACTCACTATCATACATAGATGACAATTTTATATGTAATTTGTGGTGAAACTCTGTGGAAAATTCATCGGTCAGTTGAAAAATAAAGGTTATTATTGCAATAATAATATGAGTACAATAATTACTTTAAATTATGAAGTCCACTGATTGAATATTTGAAAAATAAAAGCAACTTAAATATAATTAAATATATAGTAAAAAATTTTGACAATTAATACAGTTATTAAAGATCCTATATTACCTAGATATATTTAGAAAGGGCATTTTCTTACTTTATGCTAATTAAAAATAATTTATGTAGTAAGAAAAGACAGACTAATACATTACAATTGTTTTGGGGTAATAACATGTCCATTATTGTATAAAATAACTTCAAAATGATAATTAAATTGCTGGGTATATTGGGATAATAAACCCTGAGGCTTTCAAGAAAAAGTTTATTTTGGAACAATTAAAAGTAGAATATTAAGACTTACAGACATAGGAAACAATCTTATGGTTACCAAAGGGGAAAGGGGGGGCGAGGGATAAATTAAGAGTTTGGGAATAACAGATACACACTACTATATATAAAATAGATAAACAACAAGGACCTATTGTATAGCACAGGGAACTATATTCAGTATCTTGTAATAACCTATAATGGAAAAGAATCTGATAAAGTATATATATATATATGTTTATAAATATATAGATATGTGTGAATCACTTTGCTGTATACCTGAAACTAGCACAACATTGTAAATCAACTATACTTCAAATTTTAAAAAGTAGAATGTTAATTTTGCCATCTCAAATTTCAGGACCACCAAAAATTCCAAAATCATATAGAGCTTTTTTATAAGACAAATCTTCAGTCTAGATTTTAAAAAATAAAAAAGCAATATAATTTAACTGTCATTGAATAAAAGGAATTAGGATTTATTGTTATATATTAGAGATGCATGATTTGATGTTGATTCTTAAATTTAGAGTTAGCTTTGCCTAAATATTTATTTATTTGTTTTAATTTTTAAAATTTATTTTGATATAATTGTAGATCCATATGTGATTGTAAAATGTAATACAGAGAGATCCTGTATACCATTGACCCTGTGTATGTAGCAATATGTAACCTATTGAAAAACTATATAGTAAGACATCACAGTCAGGATATTTACACTAATACAGTCAAGGTATAGAACATTTCCATCATTCCTCATTTGCTCTTTTATAGCCACGATCACTTTCAACCTCATCCCCATCCCGTTCTTAACTCCTGGCAACCACTAATCTGTTTTGCATTTCTACAGTTTTGTCATTTCAAGAATATTATATAAATGAAATCATATAATATGTAATCTTTTGGGATTGGCTTTATTCCATCATCATGATTCTCTGTAGATTCATCCAGGTTGTTGTGTATATCAATAGTTTGTTCCTATTTAGTGTTAAGTAGTATTCCGTGGTATAGATGCATCATAGTTTGTTTAATCTTTCACCTGTAAAAAAGATATCTGGATTGTTTCTAGTTTCAGGTTGTTACAAATAAAGTAGCTATAAATATTTGTGTACAGGCTTTTATGTGAATGTAATTTTTTATTTCTCTGAGATAAATGTCCAGGAGTACAACTGCCGGATTGTATGGTAATTACATGTTTAATTGTTTAAGAAACTGCCAAACCAATTTCCAGTGTGACTGTACCACTTTACGTTCCTACCAGTGATGTATGAGTGATGATTTCTCCACATTTTTCCTGATATTTGGTGTTGTCACTATTTTTTATTTTAACCATTTTGATAGGTACATAGTGATATCTAATTGTGATTTTTTTTTTTTTTTTTTTTTTTTTTTTTTTTTTTTTTTTTTTTCCACACGTATCTTTCCTTTTTTTTTTTTTTTTTTGTGGTATGTGGGCCTCCCTCTGTTGTGGCCTCTCTCTTTGCGGAGCACAGGCTCCGGACGCGCAGGCTCAGTAGCCATGGCTCACGGGCCCAGCTGCTCCGCGGCATGTGGTATCCTCCCAGACCGGGGCGCGAACCCAGTTCCCCTGCATCGGCAGGCGGACGCGCAACCACTGCGCCACCAGGGAAGCCCCTCTAATTGTGATTTTAATTTGCATTTCCCTAATGACTAATGACCTAGAACATTATTCCATGTGCTTATTTGCCATCTGTAAATCGTCTTTGCTGAAATGCCTCCTTATGTCTTTTGCCTATTTTCTAATTGAATTATTTGTTTATTTGTTTTTCCATTTGTTTATTTCTGCTGAGTTTTGAGTTTTTATACATACTAGAATGTATAATCCTTATTTCTTTATTCCCCTCCAGATTTATTGAGATATTATTGACATATAACACTATATAAATTTAAAGTGTACAACATGATGATTTGATATACTTATATATTACAAAATAATTACCACAATAAGAATAGAACCATCATATGATCTAGCAATTTCATATATACAAAGGGTCGAGCACAGGCTCCACACACGCAGGCTCAGCGGCCATGGCTCACGGGCCCAGCCACTCCGCGGCATGTGGGATCCTCCCAAACCGGGGCGCGAACCCGGTTCCCCTGCATCGGCAGGTGGACGCGCAACCGCTGCGCCACCAGGGAAGCCCTACAAAGGGTCTTGAAGAGATATCTACATTCTCATGTTCATTGCAGTGTTATTCACAATAGCTAAGATATGGAAACTACCTAAGTGTCCATCTATTGATAAATGTTTAAAGAAGATGTGGTATATATACATATATATAGATATAGATATAGATGTATGTATATATATACAATGGAATATTATTCAGCCATGAAAAAAGGGAAATCCTGCCATATGCGATGATGTGAATGGAACTCAAGGACATTATGCTAAGTGAATTAAGTCAGATAGAGGAAAAACAAATACTATATGATATCACTTATCTGTGGAATCTAAAAAAAAGTGAAACTCCTAGAAACAATAGACTTGTGGTTTTCAGGGGCTAAGGAGTGAGGGTAATGGAGAAATGTCGTCAAAGGGTACAAGCTTCCACTTATAAGATGAATAAATTCTGGAGATCTAATACACAGATAATCTCTACTCTATGGTGATTATAGTTAACAACACTGTATTACATACTTGAAAGTTGCTAAGAGAGTATATCTTAAATGTTCTCACACAAAAAAAGCTAATTATGTGTGGTGATAGAGATGTTAACTAACCCTACTAGTATATTAATTTTGTAATATGTAAGTGAGCATTTATTTTTAATGCTTAGACTTTTGATATTTAACCAAAACGTGCTATTGCATCACCTCTAAAAACATATGACTAACCCACCACAGGAACATTGTAAAACTATTGAGAAGGAGAATGATTACTGCTATCTGTCCACCAAGTCCTATCTTCTTTCTTATCAATCTATGTTATAATGCTGTATGCATAGCTATAGCACTTTCAAAATGCCATGCTTGGGGGCAAACATTTTCTATCAAAGAGTCACATTGCACTCTGCTATATATATTTTTAATTCAATAAAATCATCAGAGCCCCTTGTATATACTTTTGTGCAGTGTTCTATGAGGTGCTTTTCAGAGAATAAGGCACATTACCAAAAAGTCGTTCAATATCTGTATGTAACATGTGCTACTTTCCTCACAAGTAGAAAATCAGCCATAAAACCCTGCAAACTTGATTTGGCATACATGCAGCAAGAATGTGTACATATACCCACAGCTTTAGCATTGTATTATTTAAATAAGAAATTTAACTTCTGATATTAAGTCTAGGCAGTCCTCTGCTTGTGGATTTCCAATTTCAGTATTCAACAAAATGAAGAATAATGGAATATGTTAAAATATTTGGATACATTTTCACATGTTACATTTGAAAAGAATCCTTTAAAGCATGTGCCAAATTTTTGGTATATCTTAAGGAAGACTTTGAAACTCAGGAAAGGACTCGAGAAAAAATACAATGGCTTTGATTAGGTGTTTCATCTTTTAATATATTCATTCTCTGTTACTTGAGTACATTTACATAGAACTCATTATACTTCATTATACTGTACTGCAAGAGCAGACAAGAAATAGCTGAAAAGAAATGAGTAGTACAGATAAATTTAGACTACTTTGTAGCAAGATATTTATTACTATATATTTTATCTAAGTCAATTTTTCAAAATAAACCTTTGATGCACAACAGTTTATCACTAGTGTTGTACTGATTTCAAGGCAGAAATCCAACCTGTATGTTCCTGACCAGAATCACTTTGGACTTACCAAGTGGAGACAGTTATTTGTTTTTCCACCTGACAAATTATCTCCTAACCTATGGAGCTATTGGAAAATTCTGCCTTCTTTAAGATGATGGTAAGGGTGAGGTGAAAAAACAAACCAACCAACAAAACAAAGTTACCCTGGAAACCTGGCCCAGAGAATACAGAATTTTGCCTGATCTTTTATTTTCCATGGCATTGCAGCATTTGTCTTACCCTTGAAACTGACCATCAGTGGAGTCTTTAGAAACACTGCTAGTGAAGCGTGAACGATTTTGTAAAGAAGAGTTTAAATTCAGAATGAAACTGAAAAAAAAATATTTGTGTCTAAGTGTGAGCAATGTTAAAATGAAATTAAGAAGTTTGCTGCTTCAAACATTCCTCAGTTTTTAAAAGATTTTGAAAGTCAATATCTTTTCTTTTTATTTAATTCTTTCCCAGTCTCCACCTTCTTATCTGTCTCTTCTTTCAAAAAAAATATTTATTTCCAGAAAACTTTTCTTCTAAGCCTAATTTTAATAGTTTTATTGATGTACAATTGATACACAAAAAAACTGCACATATTTAATGTGTACAATTTGATGAGTTTGGACATACACAAACAAACACCCATGATACCATCACCACAATCAAGGTAATAGACATACCCAACACCTTACAAAGTTTCCTTGTATTCTTTCCTTCCTTGCTTCCTCCCTTCCTTCCTTTAGAAGTAAGAACCTCTTAACAATTTTTGCAATGCACAGTAACAGATCATTAACTATAGACACCATGTTGTACAGCAGGTCTTTAGAATTTATTCATCTAACGTAATTGAAACCTTATATACATTGAAAAGCAGTTTCTCATTTCTCCCACCCCCATCTCCCCAGTGCCTGGCAACTCCTATTTTATTCTCTGCTTCTAAGAGTTTGACTATTTTAGATACCTCATATGTGTGAAATCGTACAGTATTTGTTCTGTAATTGGCTTATTTCACTTAGTCCTCCAGGTTCATCCATGTTGTCGCAAATAGCAGGATTTTCTTCTTTAAGGCTAAATAATATTACATTGTATGGTTATGTCCATATCTTGCCTATTGTGAATAATGTTGCAGTGAACATGGAGTGCAGATACCTCTTCAGATCCTAATTTCAATTCTTTAGGAAATATACCCAAAAGTAGGATTTCTGGATCATATGGTAGTTCTATTTTTAATATTTTAAAAATAGAAACACTAGGCTATTTTTTTCATAGTTGCTGCAGCTTTTTTCATTCCTACCAACAGTGCACAAGGCTTTCAATTCTTTACATCCTTGCCAACACTTGCGCACAGGAAACTACAAAATATGGATGAAAGAAATAAAGGAAGACACAAATAAATGGAAGGAAATCCTGTATTCATGGATTGGAAGACTTAATATTGTTAAAATGTTCACAATACCCAAATCCATCTACAAATTCAATGATATCCCCATTAAAACCCAAGGGCCATTTTTTTCCAATTGTAGAAAACAATCCTAAACTTCATACAGAATCGCAAAAGGCACAGAATATTAAAAGCAATATCGAGAAAGAAGAACAAAACATCCAGGCATCACACATCCAGGTTTCAAAATTTATTATAAAACTACAATAGTTAAAATAGTATGGTACTGGCATAAAGACATACATACAGACCAAGTAAACAGAAAAGAGGGCCCAGAAATAAATACATGAGAATAGAGTCAATTGATCTTCAACAAGGGTGCCAAAAATGCACAATGAGCAAAAGATAGTCTCTTAAACTAATGGTTGGGAAAACTAGATATCCACATGCAAAAAAATGAAATTTGATACCTATGTTATACCATACACAAAATAAACTCAAAATGGATTAAAAACAAATATATGACATGGAACTGTGAAAACCAACAAGAATACATAGAATTAAAGCTCCTTGACTTTAATCTTAGAAATTATTTTTTAAATATGACACCAAAAACAAAAGCAACAAAAGCAAAAATAGACAAGTGGCAGTACATCAAACTAAAAAGCTTCTGCACAACATAGGAAACAACATACTGAAAAGGCAACCTACTGAATGAGAAAAAATATTTGTAAACCATATATGTGATAAGAGGTTAATCCCCCCTAAATATAAAATACATGCCTCAAAAGCAAATAAATAAATAACCCAATTAAAAATGGGTACAGGACTTGAACAGGCATTTCTCACAGAAGACATACAAATGGCCAACAGGTATATTATCAGTGAAATGTGACTCAGTACTACAGTGAGGTGGGGACCTTCAAGATGGCAGAGGAGTAAGATGTGGAGATCACCTTCCTCCCCACAAATACATAAAAAATACAGCTACATGTGGAACAAGTCCTACAGAACACTTACTGAATGCTGGCAGAAGACCTCCAACTTCCCAAAAGTCAAGAAACTCCCCACGTACCTGGGTAGGGCAAAAGGAAAAAGAAAAAACAGAGACAAAAGGATAGGGATGGTACCTGCCCCTCTGGGAGGGAGCTGTGAAGGAGGAAAAGTTTCCACATACTAGGAAGACCCTTAACTGGTGAAAACTGAGGGTGGGCGGGGAGGAAGCTTCAGAGCCATGGAGGAGAGCGCAATAACAGGGGTGCAGAGGGCAAAGCAGAGAGATTCCCGCACAGAGGATCAGTGCCGACCAGCACTGACCAGCCCGAGAGGCTTCTCTGCTCACCCGCCAGTGTGGGCGGGGGCTGGGAGCTGAGGCTCGGGCTTCAGAGATCAAATCCCAGGGAGAGGACTGGGGTTGACTGCGTGAACACAGCCTGAAGGGGGCTAGTGTGCCACAGCTAGCCGGGAGGGAGTCTGGGAAAAAGTCTGGACCTGCCTAAGAGGCAAGAGACAATTATTTCGGGGTGCGCGAGGAGAGAGGAATCAGGCCACCACCTAAACGAGCTTCAAAGATGGGCGGGAGCCACGGTTATCAGTACGGACACCAAAGACAGGCATGAAATGCTAACGCTGCTGCTGCAACCACCAAGAATCCTGTGTGCAAGCACAGGTCACTATCCACACCTCCCCTCCCAGGAGCCTGTGCAGCCAGCCACTGCCAGGGTCCCGTGATCCAGGGACAACTTCCTCAGGAGAATGCACAGTGGGCCTCAGGCTGGTGCCATGTCACACTGGCCTCTGCCACCACAGGCTCACCCTGCATTCCATACCCCTCCCTCCCACTGGCCTGAATGAGCTAGAGCCCCCTAATCAGTCTCTCCTTTAAACCCTTCCTGTCTGGGTGAAGAACAGACATCCTCAGGAACCTACATGCAGGGGCGGGGCCAAATCCAAAGCTGAACCCCAGTAGCTGTGCGAACAAAGAAGAGAAAGGGAAATCTCTCCCAGCAACCTCAGGAGCAGTGGATTAAATCTCCACAATCAACTTGATGTACCCTGCATCTGTGGAATACCTAAGTAGACAACAAATCATCCCAAAATTGAGCTGGTGGACTTTGGGAGCAACTGTAGACTTGGGGACTGCTATATGCAACTGACTAGTTTCTGATTTACATACTTATCTTAGTTTAGCTTTTAGCGCTTGTTTTCATTGGTGGATTTGTTTATTGGTTTGGTTGCTCTCTTCTTTACTTTTTTAAATTATTTTTTAATTTTTTACTTTAATAATTTTTTAAATATTTAATTTTAATAACTTTGTTTATATTTTCTTTCTTTCTTTCTTTCTTTTTTTCGTCCCTTTTCTTCTGAGTCGTGTGGCTGACAGTCTTTGTGCTCTGGCCAGGTGTCTGGCCTGAGTCTCTGAGGTGGGAGAGCCAAGTTCAGAACATGGGACCACCAGAGACCTCCTGGCCCCTCGTAATATCAATCAGCAAGAGCTCTCCCAGAGGTGTCCATCTCAACGCTAAGACCCAGCTCCACTCAACAACCAGCAAGCTCCAGTGCTGGACACCCCATACCAAACAACTAGCAAGACAGGAACACAACTCCACCCATTAGCAGAGAGGATGCCTAAAATCATAATAAGTTCACAGACACCCCAAAACACACCACCAGACATGGTCCTGCCCACCAGAAAGACAACATCCAGCCTCATCCACCAGAACACGGCACCAGTCCCCTCCACCAGGAAGCCTACACAACCCACTGAACCGAACTTACCCACGGGGGGTAGACACCAAAAACAATGGGAACTACAAACCTGCAGCCTGGGAAAATGGGACCCCAAACACAGTAAGTTAAGCAAAACGAGAAGACAGAGAAATACACAGCAGATGAAGGAGCAAGGTAAAAACCCACCAGAACAAACAAATTAAGAAGAAATAAGCAGTCTACCTGCAAAAGAATTCAGAGAAATGATAGTAAAGATGATCCAAAATCTTGGAAATACAATGGAGGAAATACAAGACACGTTTAACAAGGACCTAGAAGGATTAAAGACCAATCAAACAATGATGAACAACACAATAAATGAAATTTAAAATTCTCTGGAAGGAATCAATAGCAGAATAACTGAGGCAGAAGAATGGGTAAGTGACCTGGAAGAGAATATAGTGGAAATAACTACCACAGAACAGAATAAAGAAAAAAAGAATGAAAAGAATTGAGGACAGCCTCACAGACCACTGGGACCACATTGAATGCACCAACATTCGAATTATAGGGGTCCCAAAAGAAGAAGAGAAAAAGAAAGGGACTGAGAAAATATTTGAGGAGATTGTAGTAGAAAACTTCCCTAATATGAGAAAGGAAATAGTCAATCAAGTCCAGGAAGCACAGAGAGTCCCATACAAGATAAATCGAAGGAGAAACATGCCAAGACACATGTTAATTAAACTATCAAAAATTAAATATAAAGAAAAAATATTAAAAGCAGCAAGGGAAAAGAAGCAAATTACGTACAATGGAATCCTCATAAGGTTAACAGCTGATCTTTCAGCAAAAACTCTGCAAGCCAGAAGGCTGTGGAAGGACATATTTAAAGTGATGAAAGGGAAAAACCTACAACCTAGATTACTCTACCCAGCAAGGATCTCAGTCATATTCGACGGACAAATTAAAACCTTTACAGACAAGCAAAAGCTAAGAGAATTCAGTGCTACCGAACCAGCTTTACAACAAATGCTAAAGGAACTTCTCTGGCAGGAAACACAAGAGAAGAAAAAGACCCACAAAAACAAACCCAAACAATTAAGAAAATGGTAATTGGAACATACATATCTATAATTACCTTAAATGTAAATGGATTAAATGCTCCAACCAAAAGACATAGAGTGGATGAATGGATACATAAACAAGACCCATATATATGCTGTCTACAAGAGACCCACTTCAGACCTAGGGACACATACAGATTGAAAGTGAGGGGATGGAAAAAGATATTCCATGCAAATGGAAATCAGAAGAAAGCTGGAGTAGCAATTCTCATATCAGACAAAATAGACTTTAAAATAAAAACTATTACAAGAGACAAAGAAGGACACTACATAATGATCAAGGGATCAATCCAAGAAGAAGATATAACAATTGTAAATATTTATGCACCCAACACAGGAGCACCTCAATACATAAGGCAAATGCTAACAGCCATAAAAGGGGAAATCGACAGTAACACAATAATATTAGGGGACTTTAACACCCCACTTTCACCAATGCACAGATCATCCAAAATGAGAATAAATAAGGAAACACAACCTTTAAATGACACATTAAACAAGAGGGACTTCATTGATATTTGCAGGACATTCCATCCAAAAACAACAGAATACACTTTCTTCTCAAGTGCTCAAGGAATATCCTCGAGGATAGATCATATCTTGGGTCAGAAATCAAGCCTTGGTAAATTTAAGAAAACTGAAATCATATCAAGCATCTTTTCCAACCACAATGCTATGAGACTAGATATCAGTTACAGGAAAAAAATCTGTAAAACATAGAAACATATGGAGGCTAAACAATACACCACTAAATAACCAAGAGATCACTGTAGAAATCAAAGAGGAAATAAAAAAATACCTAGAAACAAATGACAATGAAAACACGACAGCCCAAAACTTATGGGATGCAGCAAAAGCCATTCTAAGAGGGAAGTTTTTAACAATACAATCCTACCTCAAGAAACAAGAAACATCTCAAATAAACAACCTAACCTTATACCCAAAGCAATTAGAGAAAGAAGAACAAAAAAACCCCAAAATTAGCAGAAGGAAAGAAATCATAAAGATCAGATCAGAAATAAATGAAAAAGAAATGAAGGAAATGATAGCAAAGATCAATAAAATTAAAAGCTGATTCTTTGAGAAGGTAAACAAATTGATAAACCATTAGCCAGACTCATCAAGAAAAAAAGAGAAAAGACTCAAATCAACAGAATTAGAAATGAAAAAGGAGAAGTAACAACTGACACTGCAGAAATACAAAGGATCATGAGAGATTACTACAAGTAACAATATGCCAATAAAATGGACAATCTGGAAGAAATGGACAAATTCTTAGAAAAGCACAGCCTTCTGAGACTGAATCAGGAATAAATAGAAAATATAAACAGACCAATCACAAGCACTGAAATTATAACTGTGATTAAAAATCTTCCAACAAACAAAAGCCCAGGACCAGATGGCTTCACAGGAGAATTCTATCAAACATTTAGAGAAGAGCTATCACCTGTCCTTCTCAAACTCTTCTAAAATATAGCAGAGGGAGGAACACTCCCAAACTCATTGTACGAGTGCACCATTACCCTGATACCAAAACAGACATAGATGTCACAAAAAAAAGAAAACTGCAGGCCAATATCACTGATGAACATAGGTGCAAAAATCCTCAGCAAAATACTAGCAAACAGAATACAACAGCACATTAAAAGGAACATACACCACGATCAAGTAGGGTTTATCCCAGGAATACAAGGATTCTTCAGTATACGCAAATCAATCAATGTGATACACCATATTAACAAATTGAAGGATAAAAACCATATGATAATCTCAATAGATTCAGAAAAAGCTTTTGACAAAATTCAACACCCATTTATGATAAAAACTCTCCAAAAGTAGGCATAGAGGGAACTTACCCGAACATAATAAAGGCCATATATGACAAACCCAAAGCCAACATTGTTCTCAATGGTGAAAAACTGAAACCATTTCCACTAAGATCAGGACAAGACAAGGTTGCCCACTCTCACCACTATTATTCAACAAGTTTTGGAAGTTTTAGCCACGGCAATCAGAGAAGAAAAAGAAATAAAAGGAATCCAAATCGGAAAAGAAGTAAAACTGTCACTTTTTGCAGATGACATGATACTGTACATAGAGAATCCTAAAGATGCTACCAGAAAATTACTAGATCTAATCAATGAATTTGGTAATGTAACAAGATACAAAATTAATACACAGGAACCTCTTGCATTCCTATATACTAATGATGAAAAATCTGAAAGAGAAATTAAGGAAACACTCCCATTTTACATTGCAACAAAAAGAATAAAACACCTAGTAATATACCTACCTAGGGAGACAAAAGACCTGCATGCAGAAAACTATAAGACACTGATGAAAGAAATTAAAGATGATACAAACAGATGGAGAGATATACCATGTTCTTGGATTGGAACGATCAACATTGTGAAAATGACTTTACTACCCAAAGCAATCTACAAGTTCAATGCAATCCCTATCAAACTACCAATGGCATTTTTCACAGAACTAGAACAAAAATATCACAATTTGTATGGAAACACAAAAGACCCCGGATGGCCAAAGCAATCTTGAGAAAGAAAAACGGAGCTGGAGGAATCTAGCTCCCTGACTTCAGACTATACTACAAAGCTACAGTAATCAAGACAGTATGGTACTGGCACAAAAACAGAAATATAGATCAGTGGAGCAGAATAGAAAGCCCAGAGATAAACCCACACACATATGGTCACCTTATCTTTGATAAAGGAGGCAAGAATATACAGTGGAGAAAAGACAGCCTCTTCAATAAGTGGTGCTGGGAAAACTGGACAGCTACATGTAAAAGAATGAAATTATAACACTCCCTAACACCATACACAAAAATAAACTCAAAATGGATTCAAGACCTAAACGCAAGACCAGACACTATAAAACTCTTAGAGGGAAACATAGGCAGAACACTCTATGACATAAATCACAGCAAGGTCCTTTTTGACCCACCTCCTAGAGAAAGGGAAGTAAAAACAAAAATAAACAAATGCTACCTAAAGAAACTTAAAAGTTTTTGCACAGCAAAGAAACCATAAACAAGACGAAAAGCTAACCCTCAAAATGGGAGAAAATATTTGCAAACGAAGCTACTGACAAAGGATTAATCTCCAAAATATACAAGCAGCTCATGCAGCTCAATATCAAAACAACAAACAACCCAATCCAAAAATGGGCAGGAGACCTAAATAGACATTTGTCCAAAGAAGATATACGGATTGCCAACAAACATATGAAAGGATGCTCAACATCACTAATCGTCAGAGAAATGCAAATCAAAACTACAGTGAAGTATCACCTCACACCATTCAGAATGGCCATCATCAAAAAGTCTACAAACAGTAAATGCTGGAGAGGGTGTGGAGAAAAGGGAACCCTCTCGCACTCTTGGTGGGAAGTAAGCTGATACAGCCACTATGGAGAACAATATGGAGCTTCCTTAAAAAACTAAAAATAGAAATACCATTGACCCAGCAATCCCACTACTGGGCATATACCCTGAGAAAACCATAATTCCAAAAGAGTCATGTACCACAATGTTCATTGCAGCACTATTTACAATAGCCAGGACATGGAAGCAACCTAAGTGTCCATTAACAGATGAATGTTTAAAGAAGATGTGGCACATATATACCTTGGAATATTACTCAGCCATAAAAGGCAAAGAAATTGAGGTATTTGTAGTGAGGTGGGTGGACCTAGAATCTGTAATACAGAGTGAAGTAAGTCAGAAAAAGAAAAACATATACTGTATGCTAACACATATATATGGAATCTAAAGAAAAAAAAATGGTTCTGAAGAACTTAGGAGCAGGACAGGAATAAAGACACAGACATAGAGAATGGACTTGAGGACACAGGGAGGGGGATGTGTAAGCTGGGACTAAGTGCGAGAGTAGCACAGACATATGTACACTACCAAATGTAAAAGAGACAGCTAGTGGGAAGCAGCTGCATAGCACAGGGCAATCAGCTCCATGCTCTGTGACCACCTAGAGGAGTGGGATAGGGAGGGTGGGAGGGAGAAGCAAGAGGGAGGAGATATGGGGATATATGTATACGTATAACTGATTCACTTTGTTATATAGCAGCAACCAACAAAACAGGGTAAATCAATTATATTCCAATAAAGATGTTAAAAAAAAGAATAATATATATTCTGCTGCTGTTAGGTGGAATGTTCTGTAGATATCTGTGAGGTCTACTTGGTTTGTTGAATGCTATTTCTTCTATTTTATATTTAGGTTTTTTTTAGCCATTGTTAAGTGTTGTATACCAGAGTCTTAAACTATTATTGTTTAATTGTCTATTTCTCTCTTCAGTTCTGTCAGATTTTGCTTCTTGTATTTTGGAGCCTTGTTGTTTTATGCATGTATGTTTATAATCAACATCGTTATCATTATCAAATGTCTCTAGTAACAAAAACAAGTAAACGAGAAAACCACAGTGAGATACCACCTCACACCTGTTAGGATGGGTATTATAAAAAATGAAAAAGATAACCTAATTTCTTGTCATTCAAACTTTTATTTACATCAGTATGATCTTATGTATATTTATTTTATATCTTGAATTGTGACTCAGTGGCACACTATTTATTTTGCTACTCAAATTGTTCCAGCTCTAGTCATTGGGAACTTTTTTGAGTTAAGTGAACTCTGGATCCTGTTATTGGAGAAGGGTATTTAGAAAACAAGATCTGAGTGATAGGTGTGTTCTTTGCTAATTTGCTTACTGCTTCTAGATTTCCCAGTAGACATCTCAGAAATATACGTATATACCAACTTATTATATATATGATCTCTCATTACTTCTGTATCATCAGCAAATTTGTATCTGTATATATTTTAAGCTAAACATGATATTTGTTTGATTTACATGATTCTAATTTAGTACAACAGGGCTTTTTCTAGCTTTCCTCCTTACATAACAATGTCTTCCTCAGAAACCTGGTTCCTACTATCATTTACCCTATACTTATTTGTTCAATCCCAGTATACAAGTAAAGCAGATTCACTTTTTCTTTTTGGTTTTTTATGTGAATATTTTTCTCATATTCATAATGTTGAATTAAAATAGTTTTATTATGATGGTGCTTAAATATCCATAAACCTATTACTGGATATAAAGTGTCCATTATTATAACTTCTATCCAATTTTAAAACCAAAGTTTAAGTATCTACAAACTCTATTATAAAACCTCTGATATTTAAATAAACATGATTGTTTAAACATAATAGATGATGTGTTTATCACTTAAAATAAATGACCTCTTTAACATGTGTATGATACTGATTGTCCTATGCTGTTTTTTTTTTTTTTAACTCGCCAAATGCATGACCATATCCCTTATGTTACCTTATATTAACACTCCATCCTTTTTTAGCTAAATTCCTGTGAAAGTTTATGTAGACTTTAAACAGGGATGTTACTGGGCCATGAGATGTACTGAGTATACGTCTGATCTTTTTTCATTAGGCTGTTACAGTTAAATAATACCATTTTGGGCCCAAGCTATTATAAACAGAAACACCTATTTAATCACTGAAGCCTCACGGTTTTTTTTTTTTGTTTTTGTTTTGTCTTGGATATAACAATAGCCTCTAGGTCTCTGCTACTCAAAGTGTGGTTCACAGACCCACAATACACATGTTAAGCATCATGAATATAATCTGGGGTTTCTTCGAAATGCAGAATTTTGCATCTCACTCCAGAATGACTGAATCATAATTTTCAAATTAACAATATCCCCAGGTGTTTCATATGCAGATCAAATTTTGAGAAGCACTGTTCTATAAGGCCCACATAATGACAGTCCAGACTGTTTGTATAATTGACATTGCTTTTCAAGTACAAGTTCAAAATTTTAAAAAACTTGCTCAAAAAGTCAAACATCAATGCGTTTTAAGAACCATGCCCCACAAATTTAGATTGATATGTTGCCTAGAGACTATAATAAAAGGCTCGTAACTAGGCCTCTTGGTAACTTCCTCAGAACATCATGGACCTTCATTTTTTCTAGATATTTTGAAGTTTCTTTTAGAATATTAATTTTTAGTTTCTGTACCTTATTCATCTTTTTTTCATATGTAAATACATTCTAGCTATCGTACGTAGGAGTTCACTGAAAATTGTTTACAAGTGCCCTTGATTACGTGTTGCAACATTATAGTTTGAAATTTATTCTGTAAAAGAGCTTTTTAATTTTTTCCTAAATGCTTTTGTTTATAAGCCTTTATAGTGAATAATAGATTAATATGAGGAAAAGAGAACCTGGGAGAGGCTAAGCTGATTGACATAAACAAAAAAAGGAGATCAACTTTTTTTGGTAGAGAAAATATAAAGTGTGAAATTTGATGGGAGGGAAGAGCTATAAGGGAAGGGAGAGAGAGAAAGAGCCCTGGGAGCACATTTAGCAAAGAGGGAAGGGGTTTGATGATGACGCTGCCGTGGAAAGTGTGACTTAGGAAGAGCAGTATCTAAAACAGGTTTTTAAGAAATATTGCTGTTGGTTGTGTGAAATAATTCACTTCCACCCCATCTCCTTCGGAGGCATTCCTTAGAAACCTTGATTCTTTTTTCAAAATTTTATTTAGATGTGTATCATTGATATAATAATTAGTAAGAAAGAAAATCCAGCTCATGATGGTACACAGAATTGGAAAGTATTGATAACTTCATCTTCAGAGAAATACTGCAAATTCAGGCTTAATAACCTCATTTTACAGAGAAAAAATTCAAATGCTTTAAAAAAAATAAAGGTTTAATAGCTTGTCCCCACCCACCTGTCTTTAATGAGAAAAAGCCTAGGTTTTTCAGACCCCAAAACTAACATCAATTCCACGATTGGATAGCAGCCATTGGCGACATCCTAGACTCTCTTGGAAGCCTATAAGCAGCAATATCAGGGCCCTAACCAAGAAACTGAAGTACAGTCTCAGCAGGGGATACCAGGGTTAAGAATCTGTACACCATGCTGCTAAAAGCCATGTTTGGCATTAATCCCAACCAGTTAGAATTAAATTAATATTTTCTAACAGTACTATAGATTTCTTCTAGTAGCCACCTTTTCTGTGAGGGTCCCCGAACACAGAGATAACTGAGAGTCACTTATATTAATCTCAACCATACAGCAGTCAAAACAAACTCAGAACTGTGTCAGTGTGGTCTTGCGACAAAGTATTTAATGAGTTCAAAGAAAATGGGTTTTCTTTACTTTATAATTACCCCACTACCTCCTCCAACCCACCCAACACTCAACTCACCAAAGATTTAAAAAGAGGAGGTAAATTAAGATCCTCAAATGACAGTAACCTGGCAAACCAAATCCAAAAAAAAAAAAAAGAGGTCCTTTGAGAAACATATCTTCACCAACGTATATCTTGGATAGAAATTAAAAGTAAACAAACATTATTTTAGACCTGGGAGAAATAAAACAAAAATGCATGTCTTTCCTTGGGCATTTGAAAACAGAATAAAATATCTTGTAAAAGCAGAATAGTTTAAAAGTTTTGAAATATGTGTGTACAGTTTCTGGTTTTAATTTTACTACTAGTAGAACAAAGGCCAAGTCACAGAACTTCTGAGCATCAGAGTGTCCTTTACTCTAAGCTGGGAATAATGAAGTTTGTGTGATCCATCTTATAGAGTGTTGAGAGAATGGAATATTTTTATACACAAAATATTTTCTAAACTGTAATATGTGATCTATTACATTTAATCCAACACTATAAGGAAAAAAAAGATGAATATCTGTTGTAATATATTCTACACTACAGTTTTTTAGCATGACCTTAAAAACAGGCATAATTTCTGAGTTTTTTAAAAAATATTTTTGAAACTTTTTTGATTTGTGTCCATATCAAAAATATTAAATATGTGAATTACATCAGTAATTACTTCGTTATATTACACTGCATATTTTAATAGATCAATGATGATCTGAGAATTATAGAAAATAGAGAAAGGCAAAATTGCATAATTTTAGGAACATACTAATAACATGTACTTTACACCACTTAATGAGAGTTTAGCCAATAACAATAGTCACACCTGGAGGCCAATTAAAATTTGGTGTCTTTAATTGTGCTCTTGCAAGTTTCTGCCACTTCTTTTTCTGTTTTCCACCTGGTTGGAATTCCATTGCCAAAAGACAATCTAACCTTTAACTTGTTACCAGGAGAATTTACTGAGCATATTTATGTAGAATTCAAATGCGACCAGAGAGAAGGGTAAATTATCTGAGGTGGGCTTGAAGGTAAACAGCTGTCGGTGAACTATGAATCATCTCAAAGGAACATTAGCTAAACTCATTTTAAAAGGGAAAATTGTTTTGCATGTTGAAAGGAATAACCGCAAGGACCTTGCACTCACTCTTAATTTGCCGTCTAACTCATAGCTTCCTTGGGGAAGCAATATGATAAGCTGTTTTTGTTTGTTTATTTATTTATATATCTATTTATTTTTAAATAAGTTTTCTATTTTCTGGATACTAAAATGAGTATCTGAGGAAAACTGAAATGTCCTTCCTTACAGAAAGGTAGAAAAACATCAACACTCCTCTTCTGTGGCTAAATACCGACCTAGGTTTAAGTGCTTAAAACTGTTCTGCTGGTTTTGTTTTGTTTGTTTTTTGTTTTTCAGAGTGAAATCTTCCTGAAAATTTAGGTTACTATGGATGACACATTATTTTATACTTTAAAAATCAATATTCTTTTATATTTTAAAAGTCAGTTGTGTCCGTGCTAATGTGACCAATGAATTGGCCTTCCCTTTCTTTTGTTCTTTTTTTGAATCCAGAGTATGAGATAACCTGATTCACTCAGGTGGACAGTTTGAACCAGAAATGTTTTCCTAACATTATGTCCTATACTTTTAAAATACAATTTATTTAAGCAGAAATGACAGGAGAAACTTTATTCTGATGCCTGTAACAAAAACAAAACAACATCAGGCAGTTAATCCAGCTGCAGAACCTGAAGACTCCAGTGGGTTACACATTTATACATGATGTATTTAACTATGCCTGTTTGTTCTTGATGCTTTAAAATATTTCAAATTAAATTGAATTAGAATGAAACATTATGACATTGAAGCATTTCTGAGGAAACCTAAGCTTTCACAAAACACATTTGCAAAATGCTGTCTTAAAGATTTAAGAGTTAGCAATTTAAAGCGCTGTGAATAGAGGTTATTTAGGTAATTCATTTATGAAAATGCAGTGTGAAATTATACTAAAACATCGAGTTTAATTAAGAAAAAGATATGTCGAGAGTAAGGTGTTTTGATAGTTTAGAACTTACTAATCACCTTTCTATTTGCCTCTCAGTTTTGGGTTGTTCTTTTACTTTCACTCCATTATTTGTAATATACTCTTCTTTCATAATCTTCCCTGTCCTTGTCACTATGTATTTCTACTATTGTACTCCTCTTTGTAATTCTTCCACATTCTACCCTTTACTTATTTACTGAACCTGTGTTTTCTTGTATAGCTTTTCTAATGCTCACTACCACTCATCTTCTCTAATATTATTTTTCTTAAAATGTAGCAACGAATTATGAACATATTGTTCACACATTACCTGCACATAATGGAAGAAATTTTATCTTACTGAGGTATGGGGAAGTCATTCTGACTTATCCAGGATTTAGCTCTACTTTATGCTAACTTCATGCTAACTAACCCTGTCTTAGGCATGTGAAACATGCTTTGTACATCTGCTTTAGTCATTAAAAGAAATAATGCATTTAAAAATCAAAATGGAGTAACTGTAGATCAGGAATCTAAAATGAAGCCATATGGCCACTGTAGATGTGATTTCAGACACATTCCTTCTTCACTGAGAACGTGAATTTTCTGAACTGTATCAAACTCAAGGACACCACCAGCCGTTCTGAAAACAACATCTGCTAGCAACTGCCAGCTGCAAACTTATGGCAAAAGGTCTCCACTTGTAACTGCAACCATTTGGGACCCCAGCTAATTCTTACTTAACAAGCACCCTTACTTTTTGCCAGCTCCAATCCTAATTCTTGACGAACAACTTATATAGCCTTGCAGTTTTTGCCTTTATAAGCCCCGGCTCATTTTGTAGTCCAGTGGAAAGCAATTCAAGCACTTCCTGGATTTGTGTCTCCTGGGCCACAGTCCTCAGGTTGGCCCAAGTAAAACTCTCCTCTCTTCTTGTTATAGATTGGTTATTGATTATTTCCGTGGACCTACATATATGTAACGTAGAAGTTTAAATAACTGATTACATTATTTAATTTTTGCTGTGTGACTCAATATTCTTCTCATTTGAGAAATGAACAACAAAATTGAAGGTTTGGCTCTCAGCTGCCAAAGTGAATCATGGCTTCACAGATGTATTTTATTTAAAATCTTAGAATTCCACAGTCTGTTTAATTTGTGGGAAATGCCATTAGCGGGTTGTGTTTGGTATGGAAGCAGGTGGATGTGGCCTAGGGAGAGCTGTATTGCTGCCAGGGAGCAAGCATCAGAAGCAAAGGCGTGGGAGCCATACAAGACTCATGGCCCTGTTTTCAGTGTTCCACACCGTAGGGAAAAGAACCAAAAGTCTAGAGGTAAATGCCCTTCAGTGAGCTTCTGTGACACTTGCATTAGCAAATATTGATACTAAGAAATGGGACAAAAACAGGTGGAACTGCTCTCTAGACCCTCACTGGAGATTTTTAAGAAGAGAAACAGTCGAAGTTTCAGAGCCCGATTCAAATGTTCTTTACTTGTAAACTTGGGTGGTGGCATTATGCCTCCCTTAAATGGTTCAATTTATCTTTCTGATACAAATACTGATATTAATAGTAGTGAAAACAGTCAGTACTCTGTACATGAGCTTTGCTTCACAGAGTGTATGGCCTTATACTGGTGGCAACTTGGAGTTGATGAATATTTCATAGTAAAAAGTAATTGTCAGTGGGGCTTTCTTTTCTTTCTGTATCTTTTTTTTGGGTAGGGGGAGGTGGATAGGAAGAGGCGGGTGGGGTAGAGCAGAATGTTCTATAATATCTTGTAGTATATTCAGTTTTTAAATTTTCAAATATAAATTTTAAGCATGCAAATATAAAACTTTAGAGTATTTGCTTTGAGATTGTTTTGGTGTCCCTAAGTGATAACTCAAAAGTTTGGAGACATTTTTGTTTAAACAGAGGGATATCTTACTAGGATTTGTTTGAAAACCATTGAATGCAAAGAGAGGAAGATAACTTAAATTTCGAGACATGTGACAACTTCAATAACAACAACAGAAAAAATGTTGTCTTTCAAAGTATTAACATGGATAAGATTATGCCCCGACTCCAGTAGTTTAGAGAGTGAGGAAATCATTGGTGGATATTTCTTAAATATTATCATGAAAATCATTTTATAGGTGACACAAGAAAAATTCTAACGAAAATCCAGGGAGTCAATGGCAGTGATTTTTGTTCTTTTTCCAAATTAATTCTATCTTCAGAATATCAAGGTATAGAACCAGCATTCAGGAGGTCCAAAGTCACCAATATTGTATATTTCACTTGTTTCTTATTTTTCTCTTTTATAGAAAATTTTGCACTGAAAATCATTACTTATATGACTAATCATATGAATACATAAAACATTTCATAGGGCTTCCCTGGTGGCGCAGTGGTTAAGAATCCGCCTGCCAATGCAGGGGACATGGGTTCGAGCCCTGGTCTGGGAAGATCCCACATGCCGCGGAGCAACTAAGCCCGTGCGCCACAACTACTGAGCCCACGAGCCACAACTACTGAGCCCATGTGCCACAACTACTGAAGCCTGTGTGCCTAGAGCCCATGCTTCACAACAAGAGAAGCCACCGTAATAAGACCGCGCACCGCAATGAAGAGTAGCCCCCGCTCACCGCGACTTGCCCGCGCAGCAACAAAGACCCAATGTACCCAAAAAGAAATAAATAAAATAAGTAAATTTATTTTAAAAAAGAAAGAAAAAAACATTTCATTTATATATAATACTTCCTTCATTGATATAGAAAAACTATTTTTTTCTTAATATTTTTCTTTCTTTGTTGCTTTGGATGAAGCATCCAGGAAGGTAGATGTGATGCAGTAAGGAAATTGAGTTTAGAATAATTTGGAGCTCTGATCCCTGTGGATAAGCTGTATTAGTAAATTATAAAATGAGAACATAAAACATGAATTCATTTCACACAGTAAATTAGCTTTCTCAAAGTTCTGTGTGGTAGATTATTTTCCAAAAATACCCATCTTCTCTGTATTCACAGCTGTATTAGTTATCTATTAGTTACCTATTACTGTGTAACAAATTACCCCAAAACTTAACAACCTAAAACAACACACATTATGTTACATATTTTCTCCAATTCAGGAATCTATGAGCAGTTTATCTGTACAGTTATAGCTCATGGTCTCTCCTAAGTCTGCAGTTGAGATGTTGGCTGGAGCTGCCATTTCTGATGACTTGACTTGTTTGGGGGATATTTTCCCTAGTGTTTCTGGCCGGACAAATCAGATCCACACCACACGGGCCCCTCCATAGATCTGCTCATGCACAACAGCTGGCTTCCCCCCAGAGCATATAAGAGCAAGAGTAAGACAGTCACCACACTGTCTTTTCAGATTTAGTCTCAAAAGTAGCATACCACCATTTTTGCCATATTCTGTTTGTCACACAGATCAACTCTGACACAATGTGAGAGGAGAATACGCAAAGACACATACCAAGAGGGAAGAATCACTGAAGGATGATTACCATGATTTTTTTTGCGATAAGACTTTTCAGCTCTTTTCATCAAGAATTAGTTTATTTCTCTATCCCTTATTTCTGAGCTCTGCTTTTAATTTTCTTTGATGAGGAGAATGCAGCATAAGAGATGCTTTATCAGTTTCAAGCCTAGACATCATGAAACCTTGTATGCTTTGATTCACTCTCTCAGAAATCAGCCATCACCATGTGAAGCCTGAGCTAGCTTAATTGACATTAAGAGACTGTGTGGAAGAAAGTCCAGTTGTCCCAGTGGCCCCAGATATGAGACCCAGTCAATATCTTCAGAGCTACCTACCCAATCTGCAGCTCATCAAAGGCACATGAGTAAGCCCTGCCAAACTCAAAGAACCAGAGAGTTTACCCATAGATCAGTAAGCAATAGTAATTGGTTGTTATCTTATGCCACTAAAGTTTGGGTGGTTTGTTACACAGCAGTTGATACCTGGATAATGTGGGCTGTATCTTGTACGAGAAAATTATTAGAATGCACATATATATATATCTAGAGAAAAGCTAAAATTTTCCAGTTACATAATTAAATTTTATGTTATTAATTTTCCAAATAACAGAGATGTCTATTTGCTTGACTTTGTTGCTTACTTGTCAATTATCACTCAGCCCCCAGCCTACCCATCTATGCTCTGCTCTGTAATTCTGAGCATGGGAGTAGTAAACGATATTTGAAAGTGAGTCCTAGTCCTCCTTTGCCACCTGGACTAGCTGCTAAATTTTGCCAGTAGGGGGCAGTAGATGGAGATCAGAAGATAGAAGGAGAGGAGAAGCTATAGTTCTTCCTCTTTTCTCTCTCACTTTTCCTTCTTTGGGCGCTAAATAGTGGCATCCTCTTCTTCAACCTACTCTAAGCTTCCTGATTGTTTAATTTCCATATACCTACTCAGCAAAATCTCTACATCATACACTTAATCCGTGGATCAAGACAATTATTTGAGAAAGGGCCAAATGAAAATCCCAGGAATTTCTTCCTACCAGACTAGTAAACAATACATAATACATTATCTTTGTGGAGTTTCAGAGGTCAGTGCCACTATCAAAGACTTAAAAATGCCGAGGACGACCCCCTGCCCCACTTTTTTTGCATCCTTAGCCTGGCAGAGGTTGATGAATCATGGATAGTGACTATAGATTGTGATAAACTTAGTCATTGGTGATTCCAGATGCAAGTGCCAGTCATCATAACACCAAGTACCTGGTCATATTTTTCAATATCTATTTAGAAGGCACCAGGAGTAATTTGCTTTTACTAACAGAGCACCCTTCTGTCATATTATTTAGGATTCTGAATTCCAAAATTCCTTTGTCAATTGTCTTATAGGAATCGCAGGAGAAACAGTATTTTTTCCTATTGCACTCTAGCTATATTCCTACTTCTGGATATTTCTCCAATGTGGTCTACCGCCAAGCTTCCAACTCAGGCCTAAATGGCCCCTTCTCCACATACTCACGGATAAAGTGGGAATTCCTCAGTGAACCCGTCTCCTGAGGAGGAGGCGCTCTGTCCACTCTCCTAGATAATGGAACCCCACCTCCTCTGCTTTTTACCCAGCCCTAGGAATGGTCACGCTTCCTGAATCTTTGATCTGAAGAGTACCTCTCTCTTTCTTTGTTTGCCTTTTTACCCTATTGACACCTATATATCAGTTGTTTTAATTAAATTATGTTATTGTGAAGCACCTAATATGGTTTATGTTGAGTTTTTGTTGTCATTGTTTCTTTGTTTGTTTTGTACAGGTGACAAGATTGTTACAGTTTTAATTTCCATGGTAATGAATATTGCAATTTTTAGCAGAGCATATGGTTACCCAAAATAAAGTTCTCAAATCCCAGTCTTCCTTAAAGCTATGTTTATTCATATGACTAAATTATGGTCCATCAGAGCTGAGTATAAGTGATAAGATATCCTTAAAAAGAGAAGGGAAATCTTTCCTCTCCCTTTCTCTCCTTATTTTAGCTGGAATGTGAACGTGAGGTAAAGCCATTCTGAGCCTTGTGGAAAAAGGGAAACATTTCAGGAATATAGAGATGCAAGTAAAAGATAGAAGGAGACTGAGCCTCTGATTCATCATGGGGTAGAGCTGCCTTGCATGCTTGGGTTTGCACAAGAGGGAAAAATATTACCTTGCTTAAGCCAATGTTATTGTAGGTGTCTGACACAAACATCCACATGAACAGCCAATAAATACATCTACATAGTATATTTTAGTTCTCCTAAACTATTAATAGCAATACAATGTTTAACAAAGTCAGGTAATAATATGAATTACTCAACATCTTAGCTAAATTAAAACAATTAGTCAATTTCTATTCTCTCTCTCCTTTCACCAAAATTTGAATTACTGCTGCTGAAGGCAGTATGACCAAGTAGGATTTTCTCCTTTTCTACATGCTACTACTTGCAATAATCTTGTCTCAAGTAAGATAAAACAGTAAGTTGACCGCAGTAACCACAGGTACGTGTGTGTGTGTGTGTGTGTGTGTGTGTGTGTGTGTGTCTGTAAAAGAGAGGGAAAAAGAGAAAGAGAAGGAAACTCCCTATTGTAAATTATTAATAAATAATGAACAAAGTAATGACCTGCTTATTTTCAGTATTATTACTAAAGATGAAGAAATCTTCCATTTGAATATCATTATAAAATTCATAAATGATTCTTTTACACATAAGACCATTTGTAAAATCTAAATGTGTAGAATTAGTTAGTGGTTCTCAGTGATAAATTCAAATTCTTTTACCATGTAGTTGTTTATGTATTTCTTTTTTCCTCAGTGTCATGGTAATTCTTTTCTATATAAGAAAAGCTTTGAAATGTGTTCTTATGAAGATCATGGTATAACATGTACTAACCAATTAAAAACAGGAAATGTTATTTTCAGTGGCATTAATGACCAGAATTAAAATAGAACAAAACAAAAATATTAACACTCTAGGTCAAGTCTCCATGATTAACGACAGGAGACAGAACTAATATCATGGTCACAATATGAAGATTTCTGGACATAAATTTATAATATATGAGAATGATTTTAAGTGTGAAAATATTTTAAAATACTACCTGCATGCTCTTTAAACATTGATTTTTAAAAACTGATTGTATATGTTTTTCCTAAATTATCAAGGGTTGAAACACTTGTTCATATGTCATCAGTACTAGTATTGCCTGGGAGATGTAATTTTTGTGTATCACAAGATTTAAAAGAAAGCTGAAAAAGATGCTAACTTGTAAAGGATAAAATAAAAAGTACTCAGGAGAAAAAAAACTAAATGATTTATTAGCACATACAGAACTACACTGTTCTGTGGGTTTTTTGGGGGGTTTTTTTGGTATTTCACTTTTAAGTATAAGACATACCCAAACATGGTTTCCTCACTAGGCTCACCATTAACGGTGCTGATTCAGCTCTTGCTAATGAGAATTTTAAGCCTGTTTATTAGGTCGTTGTATTAAGTCCAGCTAGTATCATTGCATTTACTGCATGGAAAGTAATAAGAATGAGGGTTTTTATCTTTTTATTTCTATAGAAGTAGAGCTTCTACTTCAGAATGGAACTACGTTGATTTCAAATACCTTTTTCTCAATTTTCTTCTCTTAACAGACTTCAGTGGCAAACAAACTAGTCAATTTCTAGAAAATAGATTCTGAAAATATATGCAGATGTGGGTTGTAGTATAATTCAATAAGAGTAGACAGAGCCTGGGATAAGTAGCTCTAGCTTCAGAAGATCAACTTCAAGAGTGTGACCAAACAAGTGAATACAGCAGCAGGCAGACTGATTTTATGTAACACAATAGTTCATCTCCACAAGTGTGAAAAAGAGACTAGATCCCGGTAATCAATCTACACAACAGGTTAGGATTGAAAATTTAGAACCTGGTTATGAACTACTAGCTACAGCTAAAAGATTTGTAGATAGCTACACTGCTATCAGAGGAGATGTCAGACATCAGAGTCATAATGAGAGCCCACTTGAACAAGTAGTCTCACTCAGGCAAAGCAGTGGCTGTCTGCTGGCAACCAGATCATATGTTCACACTCTTCCTTCATTTAGAAAGACTCTCACTAATGGCCCAGGTAACTTTCTATTATGAAAACCAGAGGAGACCCTAGAGTTTCCAAAAAAGAAAAGCATCACAAGGCAGAAATTCAGGAGGTGAAAAATACATTTGCAAACTCAACTTGAAACAGTAAAAGCCCCAACAGGTGGGGATTAAGTTAATATATCCCTAAATTAAAAATCATGCTTCTCAGAATTAAAATGCATGTTTGATTTTCTGAAAATTCTTATGTTTTCCTAAGTCACTATTTTTTTTTTCCTATGATCCAAAAGCCTTGTGCAATGAGCCATTTGAGGAATCCATAGGAGATTTTTCTCTCTTAAATTGTCTTTTCAGTTAAGTAACATTTTTAACTTGTAGAACCTCAAACCAAAAGCACCTATGCATTTAATAACTCATGATATTTACCCATACCTTTATTGTAGTGCCACTATATAATAGACAATCTAGTAATATACCTTTTTTCTTTTTATTTATTTATTATTTTTAAATTTGGAGTATAGTTGCTTTACAATGTTGTATTAGTTTCTACTGTACAGCAAAGTGAATCAGTTATACATATACATATATCCACTCTTTTTTAGATTTCCTTCCCATTTAGGTCGCCACAGAGCATTGAGTAGAGTCCCCTGTGCTGTACAGTAGGTTCTCATTAGTTACCTATTTTATACGTAGTAGTGTATATAAGTCAGTCCCAATCTCCCAGTTCATACCACTCCCTCCCCCTTTGGTATCCATATGTTTGCTATCTACATCTGTGTCTCTATTTCTGCTTTGCAAGTAAGTTCATCTGTACCATTTTTCTAGATTCCACGTATAAACGGTATTATACGATATTTGTTTTTCTCTTTCTGACTTACTTCACTCTGTATGACAGTCTCTAGGTCTATCCACAACTCTGCAAATGGCACTATTACTATATTTTCTAGTAATATACCTTACCTTTTCTGTATCATTAAGTATTCTGATGAATATTTCTTTAAAATATAAGCATTTACTATTTAATTTCCTATGAATAAAAATATGACTTGTAATCTTCAGCTAAGTATAACAGGTTTGAGGGCTATCAGGTAAGCACTACTGCTTTTGTCTCTGTCTTAGCATGAGTTATTTGAAACAGACTTTAAGATGTAGATTTGATGCAGAAATGTACTAGGGTTTATCTCCAACCTTCTGAAGTGCATGCATTTTTTTAAAGGTTTCTAATGTGCTTTCAACTTTTTGCCCATCTGGTCCTATTAACATGTGGTAATTTAGATAGTGGAAAATGTGATGTTCTGAAGAAAGCCTAGAGGACAAAAAAGGTAACATTACCCTGCGGCAGGGCTATGAATGCATACTCTTGTACATCCCATGAGAACCTAAGTTGCTTAACCTCCTCCTGATAGCAATAGAAAACAATGCATTAGTCTGTTCATTGGCCACAGATGGTCTATGTGAAGCCATGCTAATCTGTTCTAGCAAAGATACTTTAAATTGCACAGTAGTTGCAGGGGGATTGCTTCTTTGTTGAGTTTTGGTTGTCCACTGTCATCTTTCAGGATGATAGGAGTATTGCTAAAAGGAAAACAACAACAACCAAATCCCCCAAAATACAACCAAAATAACCAGGGTGAGATTATTAAAGCCATTGCACAAAATCAAGATTTAGAAAGGGATTGTAGACAGGGAAAACAATATGTACAAAGCATGGAGGTGAAGAATTAATATGTTGTAGCTCAGAGTGGATGGATGGAGTCTATGATTCTGGACATGAGAAGTGGTAAGTTCCCAAGTTCAAGGTGTATACAAGAGCATAAAGGGCTTCAAATGCCACATAAGGGTCTTTATTCAGTTTTGTATAGTGAACAAGGAATGGTTGTATTTACCATTGGTTGTAATTACCAACTGTGAGGTTGTATTTAACCTCACCAAGAGGCTGATGTTACTAGAATGGCATTTAAGAAAGATTGATGTGGTAGCAGTGGAAATTGTGACAAGGAGAAGATGGCAAAATTTGATTAGAAAAAAAGTGTAATAGGCCAAGTGAAAGATGACTAAGGCCTGTCTTAAAGTAATACAATGTAGGATGTACTTGAAGATGTTTATTGAAAAGGTACAAATTTTCAGCTATAAAAGAATAAGTTCTGAGGGTCTAATGTACAACATAGTAACTATAGTTAATAATATATTATATACATGAGAGTTGCTGAGAGTAGCTTTTAAGTATTTTCACCACACACATGCCCACACAAAAAGAGTTAAGTATGTGAGGTGATAAATGTGTTAATTATCTTGATGTTGGAAATCATTCTATGACTTATATGCAATACCAAATCATCACACGGTAACTTTAAATATACACAGTTATATTTGTCGATTACTCCTCAATAAAGTAAAATAAATACCCTTAATGGAAGAGTTTTAGAAGTTGATGAGGTATTTAAGAGATGGGAAATGCTATGACTTGACTAAGAGATTAAGAGGAGGAATTAGCCATGATCAGAAGAAAAGGCAGCGTTTCTTTGGTGACAAAGGAAAAGAAAAATGGATGAAAATTGATATTAATTTTGTATCTTCAGCAGTTTTGAGTATATATAGATGTATGTATACACATATGTACATATGTTTTTATCAACACATGAGGACCTGTTGCAGTGAGAACTAAGAATAGGAGCTAAAATATGAGACACTTTAAGAAAAAATCTTGTCAATGGGCTTTGGAATACAAAACTTATCATGCCTTTAAGAATTTTATAACTGATCTATATTAGTAACTTGCAGTTTCATAATTCTAAACAGCTATCATCCTGCAATACCATTAATAAAAATAAACTATAAGAATTTTTATAGTATTAAGGTGAGAAAATATCTTTTTTATTGAGGTGTAGTTGACATATAACACTATATTAGTTTCAGGTGTGCAACATAATGATTTGATATTTGTATATATTGTGAAATGATCACCATGATAAATCTAGTTAATGTCCATCAGTATATGAGAAAAGATATTTATAAGCAACAATATTTTATGATACTGTGTTGCAGCCACAATAGTTAGATGTGTCTTTTATAATAAAATTTTTCAGAAAAATTAGTGAAAACACATCAAGTGATCTTAGAACTGACCAATGTGTTGGCCACTAGCTACGTGTCCATTTAGCATTTGTAAGGTGGCTAGCTCAAACTGAGTTGTACTATTAAGTAAGAAATATGTACTAGATTTTGAATATGTAGTAGGAAAAATAGTAAAACAACTCAATAATTTTTATATTGATTACATATTGAAATAATATTCTGGATATAATTGGGTTAAGTATATTGTTAAAATTAACTTTGTTCTGTTTATGTTTATGTCTGTCAGTATGGCCACTAGAAAAGTTCATATTGCATATGTGGCTCACAGTATATTTTTATTAACCAGCAGTAGTCTAGAATATAATGAAAGTCATTTAAGGATTATTTAAATTACCAACTGTCTTCTAATTTTTATGTGTGAGAGTTTCACTTAAAGAATGGTAATAAGGCCTTTAAGAAATACACTGGAGTCTTAAGTCTATTTCTCTTCACTCTTTTCCCTATGATTAAACTCTTAAATCTTTCTAGTAACTTTTGCTTTTCTGTTTTTATTTAAGTGGCACACTTGTGGAAAGTTTTTTTTTTTCCATTTTGTGTTTGCTTTACTTTCATCTTCATTTGGTAGATAGATAATATTTGTGGGATTTTTGAATTAATCTCATCTACTGATGGTGATAATGTAAAGGTAACCAAGATAATTAAAATATGTAAAAATGGTGTGCATCAATCTGGAATTATTTTAGAATTCATGGGTGGTTGAAGGCACCCACCGGAAGATGATAAAATTGTTTACTATATTTATGAGTGTAAAGATAACCTAAATTCAGGCAGATAATGTGTCCTTATAACATGGTATGAAATTTGGGCTATTAGGAAATTATTTAATAGGAGAGAATTATGAAAATGTAATTGAGAGACTTTTGAAAACATATGATTTGTTATTTAATTTTACTCCTTCAGTTTAGACAATAGAAAATCATGCTGTTCCCAGACTATAAGCAGTTATCTTGAGATTCTGGAGCCATGCATATTTCTCTTTTATACATTTCCTGAGGACCTGGGAACTATTAGCTTCCATAAATTGAAGAATTGGTAACAATATCTTTTGTTTTTGTGGATTATTTTTGTTACTGTTGTAATCAAATGAAGGTTCCTTCAGAATGCATTTCATTTTATTTTTCTAATTTGCAGGTCTAATTTCTTGTCTTATTTTATTTTTGTTAATTTAATTTTACTATTGTTGGTTAATTTTTCCAAATATTTTTGTCTATTTTATATAGAATTACCAAATTTTAAAATCTATTATCAATACTGCTTTCCTCTAATGATTTGTTATTTCTTGTTAGTGTTCTAAATTTAATATCATGTTATAAATGAAATAATGAATCTCTCTAAACACTAGAGCATTTTAATATTTTTGGATTAAAGGCACTATAGAAATGCAAATGCAGTATATGTATTTTTAAAAAATCAGTAACATAGTAGCATAAAATAAGAAAAGGCTCTTTCCTTTGTCAATGTGATTCCTATAAGACAACTGACAAAGGAATTTCCACATATTTATGAATTTTCCATCTTTCCTCCTTTTACTGATTTCTAGTTTCATACTGTTGTGGTCAGAAAAGCTACTTCATGTGATTACAGTCTTCTTAAATTTACTAAGACTTGCTTTGTTACCCATCATATCATCTATCCTGAAGAATGTTCAGTGTGTACTTGAAAAGAATGTATATTCTGCCACTGTATTCTAGTCTATATATATAGATATCGATCCATTTGTTCTAAAGTATGGTTCAAGTCTAACATTTCCTTGTTGATTTTCTGTCTAGCTGATCTATCCATTGTTGAAAGTGGGGTGTTGAAGTTTCATAGTATTATTGTATTGTTGCCTCTTTCTCTTTTCAGATCTGTTAGTATTTGCTTGATATATGTAGGTGCTCTGATATTGAGTGTATATATATTTATATTTGTTCCATCTTCTTGACTAATTGGTCCCTTTATCATTGTATAATGACCTTCTTCTTTGTCTCATGTTACCATTTTTGTCTTAAAGTCTATTTTGTCTGATGTAAGTATAGCTATTCTTGCCCTCTTTTGGTTTCCACCAGCACAAAATATCTTTTTCTTTCCCTTTACTTTGACCCTATGTGTGCCCTTAAAGTTGAAGTGAATCTCTTGTAGGCAACATATAGTTGGGTCTTGTTTTTTTAATTGATCCAGATATTCTATGTCTTTTTTTTTTTGATTGGATAATTCAGTCCATTTACATTTAGAGTAATCATGGTTAGAAAAGGACTTACTAATGACATTTTATTCGTTGTTTTCTGGATGTTTGTAGTCCCTCTGCTCCTTTCTCTTTTGATCTCTTCTTTTGTGATTTGATGATCTTCTGGAGTGATATGCTTTGATTCCTTTCTTTCTCTGTCATGTATCTAGTAGAGGTGTTTGTTTTGTTCTTATCATGAGGCTTATATAAATCATCTTAAAGTCTTTTTTAAGCTGATAACAACTTAACTTTGAGCACACACAAAACCCCTACATTTTCACACCTCCCTCATTTTATTGTTTTAATGTCACTGTTTACATATTTTCATTCTGTGTATCGATTAACAATTCATTGTAGTTATATTTTTAATACTCTGACCTTTTAACCTTTATGCTAGTGTTGTGACTTACCCACTACCATTGTAATATTAGAGCATTTTAACTTAACTATGTATTTCCTTTTAACAGTGTGTTTTATACTTTCATATGTTTTCAAGTTACTTATTAATATACTTTCATTTCAGCTTGAAGAACTCTCTTTAATATTTCTTACATTTGACATTTAATAGCCGAGGTGCTAGATTTATGGACAGGCTCCCTCCGGGGAGTAGCTAGAGACTTGATTTTACAACTGGAGCAAGCTGGGAGGAGACAGTTGGTGCTGTGCCTACCAGCTTTATCAGGCTCCTGGGAGGATCCCAGTCATCTCCCAGATGCAGGCTGAGTAGAAGCTGGAACCTCAGGCTGGGAAAATACACAGTCAGATTCCTTCCAGGGAGAAGCTAGGAGATAGGCATTTTTGCCTGCTCCTCTGCACTGAAGCCAGTGGAATAGTGCTGCAGGAAGTTTTCTCCTTGAACCTGGGTTTGAAACTGCTTTCTTGGTTTAATGATCCTATGGAACTCAAGAACGCTGAGTCCTATTGCTATCAGAGCTAGTGATTTGGGGGCCGGTCCCTTGGGTGGCAGCTGCAAAATCTGGGGTACTGTATGTGTGGTACAAACCTGTCACTCCTCAGGGAGGATCTAAAAGGTGAGGGTTCCCTCCCGATTGTAAGGTTCTCTGCCTGGGTGAAGTTTATGGAAAGAGTGTATCTCAGTCTTTCCTACCTGTTCCAGTGCAGGTCACAGTCGCCCAATGTGTAAGGAGTTACTTAAATATTTTCTGTATTTCTCTCAGAGGGAATTGATCCATGTGTAGCTGTATATTTGGTACATCTGTGGGAGGAGGGAAATTCAGGAGCCTCCTTGGTGACTTCCTGAAGGCACCTGGTTTTAAGTTGAAAGAGGTGGAATAAGAATTGTTATCTCCTCTGTTCCTATCAGAGCATGGGATATATAGTGTGAGACATTGATAGTCTGCACTGGAAAGCATAAAACAAAGTCGTATCTCTGAGTGAGAATGAGCCTTTAATAAAGGTTCAGAAATACAAAATATATTCTATGCATACTTAGGGATACATTTTTTTTTCCTTTTTAATTGGAAGGAAGGTTCCAGAGACCATAAAAGCATAAAATTCTTTGCTATTAAGAGACATTGAATGTAAGTTATTTTTCAGTGTCTTTTAGCCTAATGACCTGCTTCTTTCTTCACTTAGCGCCACTGAAGCTTGAGATATTTTAAATATATTTCCTGGCTGGCTTTGAATCGCGATATGCTGTTGAGAAGCCTTGGTCCATTAGAAGACTCTAGCAGTTTCTGATGTTACTGAGCTTCTTATGGTGTTCCAGCCCCGGGAGAAGGTGCTTCCTTGGAAGTTCCAACACTCTCAGTAAGAGCACCTTCACGAGTCCACAGAACTGAAAACTCTGAATTTAATTCCCTACGACTCTTAATTCCCTACTACTACTTCTAATGCTGCATTAAGCACAGTAAAGATGTTGCCCTTTCTTCATACATGCTTACATTTCTAGATGAAAGATTAATGGTATGATGTAACTCTTTTTTTCTCCATTTTCTTTCTGTATGAATTCTCTATATAAACATATATGATTCACATACATGTAGCTATCCACATACATGTAAAGTGTATTTTTAAATAACACTTTTTTTTTAATGAAAATGATGGATAATTCTAGGAAAGTGATTTTTGGGAGATGAGCATGCACTTCTTTTAAATACCGTCTGTACATGCTAAGAAAATTAAGGAATGAGACCTTTGTGGAATAAGCTCTCAGAAGATAGAGATTGAGGGACAATGCTAAAAACCCACTAGATAGCGAGTTGTATGAACTGGCAGGAAACCAGCTTATTTTCTTTTCCAAACTCCACATTTCTCTTTCTGTTCTATCATTCTTAAGGTACTTTCTCATACTCTGCAGTCAGCCTTACAAGCCATTCACAATCTTTCTAAATATCTATTTAAGGCCATGGACTTGGTGTGAAAGTGGTCACTGTCATTTGAGGACTTTTTTAGAGAACAGATTTTAAATAAAGGTGTGAGCTGTAGTTTCATCCCATGGAGCAGTCCATCATAGTGACATTAAGTTAAAAAGATAAAGAAAAGTTTCTGTTTTTTTGTTTTTTTCTTCAAAGCAGTGGTCACAAATTTATGACACCGTGAAAATATTTTCTGTATCCACAAGTCACATACCTTGCTTCCACGGGGTAGAAGTTTAGGACAAAGGGCTACTATGCATGGTTGGTGATGTTAGTTATAATTTTTTTAAATAAGATATAAAATAAGAAAAGAAAGAAATGAAGGAAAATGGTGGTAGCATCAATATTGAACATGCAAGTAGAAAACTATGGTAAAAATGGTTAAACAGTACAGAAGAAAACATTTAAATGTATTAAAAACTAAAGCATCTTTATACCAACCAGATAATTAAAATGATTCATTTTTATAAGAATTTAATTATGAAAAATATATACTAACTACTTTCATTGTTATTTCCTTGATTCATTTATAACTAATTTTTTATGCTAAATATCACATAGTTCTGAGATAATATCCCTGTGATTCATGTTCAGTGAACAATTAAGGCTGACCTTTCAGGCATCAGGGTTTTTTTAGTCTTCTTTATTAATATTTTCAGATTCCATACCATCATTTTATATTTCACTAAAATTTTCCCCAAAAGGATTTTGAGCCTGGCAAAAAATAAAGAAAGGAAGAGAAGGGGTGGAGAAGAGATATAGAGAGAGCGTATTAAGAAGAATGAACAATGAAGAGTTAATTATAATACATGATGCCTGTGAGATCTGAGAATTCTAAGCCCTATAAATCCAGGCACTTTAATACTATACCTACATATCTCTAATTATAGTTTTGCCTCCAGTTGGAGATTATCAGAAATCTCAGGTATTAGTTTTCTATAAAAATAACATATTTCATTTTTGGCCAAGAAATAAAATATAGGAAATTTTCAATGAACAATAAATACAGTGATGGTTTCTTAAGAAACCTTTGCAGAACACGAATGCAATGAAGCAATTTGTATGCAGTTATTAAATATGCCCTCATCTTCTGATCTTTCTTATTATAATTGGTAATTACATTTCTTTCAATAAAACCCCCTAGGAGATGCATTTTTAACATGCAATCAAAGAGTTAAGTAAACTAATTCCATTTAGTGGTGGATTTTTTTCTATATTCACTTACTCTTCTCATCATCATGAGTTTCATGTGCGTTAGTAATAAAATATATAATAAAATAATAAATTAACCCTCATTTTCTAGCAAATGTTTCTATTTTTAATTTTTAAAAAAGCCCCTAAAGCTAATTAATCAAGGGACATCATTTATCTTTTAAATTTAGCATACATTTACATACCTGTGTAACATACCTATGTTAAGTTTGCCTGGATCTTTGTCTTATTAATACAATACCAAGTAGAATGTTCTCCCAGCCTCAAAGTTGTTACTGTCTCGAATAAGGACTTATGCATGTGACTACTTAAAGTGTCTTATTAACTGAAAATAGATGTATGCACGTGATGATTAGTAAATAAAAAAAAATAGTCCATTTTATTTAGGGAAAGTAGTGAAGGTCTTATTGAAGAGATTAAAATGGCATTGAGTTTTCAAAGATGAACAGGTGTTAATGGAAAAGAGAGTTTGGATGATGTGGAAGATTGTAGACGTAGTTCAGGAAGAAGAGAAATTAAAATGTGAGATTCAGAAGTTTGCAATAGCTTGCTATTTTACAGAACTGCATGCAATTTTATCATTCTTTACAATGAGACCTATCATTGAGGATTAGGGAAGGGGTGACTACTGAGAATCCTGAAGAGATAAGCAGAGAATCAGATAAAGTGGAAGGAATTTTTATACAAGTTGAAGGAATGTTCACTTTATTTTATAGATAAAGAAAAGTCAATGTTGGATATTATGCAAAGAAATTACAAGACCCTAATTTTTTACTCATGATAATATTTGGAATATTAATGATATATTTAGTATTCAAAGCAATTTATTTTCATCCGTAGGGTTTTTTTTTGTTTTTTGATTTTTTTGTTGTTGTTTGTTTGTTTGTTTGTTTGCGGTACACGGGCCTCTCACTGTTGTGGCCTCTCCCGCTGCGGAGCACAGGCTCCGGACGCACAGGCTCAGAGGCCATGCATGGCTCACGGGCCCAGCCGCTCCGTGGCATGTGGGATCTTCCCGGACCGGGGTACGAACCCGTGTTCCCTGCATCGGCAGGCGGACTCTCAACCACTGCGCCACCAGGGAAGCCCTGTAGGGTTTTTTTTTTAAATGTTAATTTTTAGTGTTCTGATCTTTAATATTAGACCTTGAGTCTAAGGTTTATTGTCCCAACTAAGAGAGGACACAAATTAACCAGAGAAAATGAAGAAGCCAATTAAATTAAATAGATTCTTTTTAAAAAGCGTAAAAGAAATCATAGATTTAAAGCAACGTATTTCATTAAAAGAACCAGGCTTTCTGAAAGGGGAAAGATTTTTGAAATCTGAAATATTGCCAGATGTACTCTGCTTAGTGCTTCATAGCACATGCAACTTGGTAAAGAAAATGCAGAATAATTTAAGAGATACTTTTATTTTTCTCCTGGCTACTTGGAGGGGAGATAACTCATAAAGACGTGACAGGAAAATCTTTAGAGTGGGAGAGATGTACGATGAAATAAATCCTTGGTTGATGCTAAGAGTCAGAATGTTAAAAGAAGGTAGAATGTAGAAATTCCATACAAGTTTAGAGTGATCTCAGAGCACTAGAACACTTGTGATTCATTTCTCTCAGTGCAGTCTTGGTATACTTTAAGCCTCCTGGAGAAGAAGTTGTGCATCCATTATGATGCCTGAGAAAAGACATAGCAAAAGCTCAGTATCCTGAAAGATTTGAGAAGGCCCCCAGACAGTCTTACAAATCCCTATGTGGCAGAATGCAAAGAAAATAACCAAAACCTTAAAAATGCATTCATTAAAAAAAAAAAAAAAGACAGATTGTTACCAAGTCCAAGCTTGTTCTGCTCCCTGCATGACAGGCCAATAAATTGGGAGACAGGTGTTGAGGCAAGGAGTAACTACTTTTTTGGAAAGCCAGGAGTCTGAGAAGATGGCAGACTAATGTCCCAGAGAACCATCTTATCGGGGTCTGGATGCTAGTTTCTTTAGTAGAACAAAGAAGGGGGATGTGAGGAGGTAAAGTAAAACCGGCCATAAGTTGTTACAAATATCTACTGGTTTCTGCCAGACAGGTGGGGATGTGTTAATTTCTTCTTTCCTGCAGCCATTCACAGATGGGCTGGGTCAGAATGTTTCCTGTGAGCTGAACAAAGATATTTTAGTTTTTCATTGGGGGGGGGCAGTGTTCTTGGAGATGGGCCATTATATTTACTTTAAGCTCTAGGCAACATCCCTTTAGTGATTAACTTGTAGCAAAAGCAATAGAATACAAAGGTTAAAGTTAAGAAACAGATCTGATATGGAGTCAGATTTGTTATTCTCTGTTACAAGAAGTGTATGAACTACTTTTGTCATTATTTTTATTTCCTTGATAGACACATTACATATATATTTCTCTAATTCTCTGTTTATCTAAACGAACAAAATGAAAAAAACTCTCCTGAGAAACACTTTGTTAATTTATTGATTTCCTAGACTTCTATATTGTATCATTGATATTTTGATCTATTCCAGGGTTTCTCAGGGTGTGGGGGTTGCCCATATCAGATTTAGAATCCAAACTCTAAAACTGGAGCATACCAAAAATGTGAGCAAGCTAAATATGAGACTCCTCTATTATGCTGGTACCCTAGAGGGTGGCTTTACTTGGCCTAGATTGGTAGGATCTGAGTGATTTTTAGGAGGAATGGATTCAATTTGTCTATGGAGATAAGAATCCCCTGTTAAGTTCTTGGGATTTGCAAATATTATATCAACTGCTATTCATAGTAAAACAAACAAACAAATGTCACAAAGTTCTACCCTATGGATGTCAACAGAAAAAACAAATGTCAGATTAAATATCAACATTTGAGTTATGAGATAGAGTAAAAAATTTAAATATATATAATATTTAAAGAAACAAATCTCTGAACAAAAAATGAGTAAATAGAGCTGTCTAAAAGGACAGGTTGATGTGAAAAAAATCCAAAACTGTATTTCAGAAATGATAAAACAGGCATATAGGAATTAAAAACTCAATAAGTGGATCAAACAGAAATTTTGGAAGTGTTAGAGAGAGAATAAGTGAACTAAAAATTAGACCTGAAGAAATTACTAGAATATAAACAGCAGGTAGAAAATATAAAATGTTAAGAGACATAACAGGTAAAACAAGAAAACCCAGTATATGTTAAGCAGAGACAGTAAGGGGAAAAAATAGAAAAAAAAGTTTAAAAAAAAACAATATTCAACAGAAATGATTGCATTTTTTGCAAAGTTGCTAAAAAAATATATATCCACAGATATAGGGAAAAAAATACTGTGTAAAAGAAGGAGGTCAAAAATGAAAGGAAATCCAGAACTTGACTTATTGTAAAAAAATACCAAAGAAAAAATATGTTAAAATCAGCCAGAGGGAAAATTATTGAATTTATCAAAGATTTTTTAAACAGCAACAGTGTAAGTTAGACAAGAGTAGAATAACATCTTCAAAATACTAAGAAAAAATAAACTAAATCATTTAACCAACAAAAGTTATGTTTTGAAAATAAAAGTTAAATAAAGACTTATTTAAATGAACATTAAGGGACTTCCCTGTTGGTCCAGCGGTTAAGACTCTGCACTCCCAATGCAGGGGAACCGGGGTACAACCCTGGTCAGGGAACTGGATCCCACATGCCGCGACTAAGGGTTCACGTGCCGCAACTAAAGATCCTGCATGCAGCAACGACTATCCTGCCTGTGGCAGTGAAGATCCCACGTGCCGCAACTAAAGACCCGGCACAGTCAAATAAATAAATAAATATATTTTTTAAAAAATGAACATTACAATGCAAGTTGGGAGGTGTATGTTTAAATAAAAATATTGTTTCTTTGTAAACTTGAAATGGGATATACTAATGAAGCAGTTTTGTGTGTGTGTGTGTGAAGTTTTAAAATATACATAGTAAAATGGAAGTGCTACCAATCTAAAACATTGGGGAAAAAATATAATATCCAAACCATTAAAGAGAAATAATCAGATTAAAGTTAAGATAAAAGTAATGTGAAGGGCTTCCCTGGTAGTATAGTGGTTGAGAGTCCACCTGCCGATGCAGGGGACACGGGTTCGTGCCCCGGTCCGGGAAGATCCCACATGGTGCGGGGCGGCTTGGCCTGTGAGCCATGGCCACTGAGCCTGCACGTCCGGAGCCTGTGCTCCGCAACGGGAGAGGCCACAACAGTGAGAGGCCCCTGTACCGCAAAAAAAAAAAAAAAAAAAAAAAGTAATGTGAAGAATAATAAATCATCAAAATCTTAATCAATCAAAAAAATCAACAAAGCAAATGAGGACATAATTGAAAATAGAAAATGTGTAAGAATGTAACAGAATACCATTCAATGTATAATAGGACATGTAGAAATACTGTGAAAATCACCTACTGAGGTAATTGAGAAATTGATTATCATAAGAATATATAGAGAATATATATAAGGAATATATCTAGAAGTAAAAAAAATCTGAAAGTTCAAAATATGTAAAAATATAGATTTGAATGTATAGGACACTGTGCCAATCTAGAGACTTGACAATCTTCTCCAACACACATGGAATATTCACAAAAATTAAACATGGACAAGCCCATACATCAATTCTCAATGATTTCAAAATCTGTATAATATAGATAAAATCTCTGGAACTTTGGGCCAGCCCAACCTCTGGAAAAGGAGAGGAGGACTGGAGATTGTGTTCAATCATGTGGCCAATGATTTAATCAATTACACCTGTTTAATGAAACCCTAAGATAAACTCCTGACCCTTAGGCTCAATGGAACTTCCTGGCTGGTGAACACACTGATGTGCTGGGATGGGGACACACCTGGATAGGGCATGCAAGCAGTGCACCCCACTTCCCTAAACTTTGTTCTATGTGTCTCTTCACTTGGCTATTCCTGATACTGACCAGGGTTCTTGGCCTTCCCCAATCAATAGAAATTAACTAGAGGCCAGACAAGAAATTCAGGCAAGGCTTTACTGGGGCCCCTGCTGCAGCGGCGGGGAGTGAGAACAAGCCGCAGGCTCCCTTGCTCCCTCACTCCCTAGGCGAGGCGGCGGGGGGGAAGCTTGTTCCTTATATGGGGTAGGGGGTGTGGCCAGGGGTCGGGCCAGAGGCGTGGCTTAGGTGCTTTGTCCATCCCTTGGGTGGTGGTGTGCGCAGGGGGCGTGCTCAGTACCCTGCTTTTGCTCCCAACACCATGTTTTTGCTCTAGGCTCTTCAAAAATGGCAGTTGGGCTTTTTGGCCTCTTCGTATCTTTTGGGTCCAGAATTTGCCCAAACTGGGCATGCATGCAGTTATTTTTAGTCCCATACAGTTTCTTTGTATTTTGTTGCTCGAGGAGAGGTGTGTCCAGGTGCAAGCATTACAGCACGGCAGCAAAGGGGTCCAGGTCCCAGCCTGTCTCATTACCTCCCTGAAAGACTCGACACCCTTATTCTTAAAGGATAAGGGGCCGAAGGTCTCTTCTTCTGAAACTTCTTCCTGCTGGACAGGGGCTGCAGACCTTAGCCTACCCTAGAGGTGTAGAAGTCCCTTGCTGACTGTTCCAAGGACCTGTAGGAACCTGGGCCACTCTCCACTGGAATGGGCTGAATTCCTTGAGTCATCATGAGCCTTACTTCAAACTCTTGGAGCCTGGAAGACACAAACTTAACCAGAAGGTTAAACAAAAGAAAGGAGAAAAACAACAATAACCATTAAAGGGCCTAGAAAGGGAAGGAACCCAGTTAACTTTGGGCTTCCTTAACTGTTGACCAGACAAGGTTGGTGATGTCGCTCTTGCTAAGAAGCCATTCTCCTTGGGTATATATTTTTGTTAATCTCAGGGTTAAAGTTTAACATGTTTCTCTATTTTGGGGATGGAAGGTCTGGACCTGTTGGTCCCGGGTCTCCTTGGACCAAAAAGTCTGAGTCACAGGTTTACAATGGTAGGGAAGGCAATGGAGCACTGGACAAAATATGGCATAAATCAGTATGACTGAAAAGAAAAGGGTTCTAAGAACATGAAAACCTCCTGCCAGAAATTTTTTTAAACTACAGAACCAGCTTCAATTTCCCCACCCGTATTGAAGAGCAAGGAATGGTGGTTAATTATCTGCTGAAGCCAAGTGGCTTGTCGAATTTTCTCAGTGTTCTCAATGTTGGTTTCTAGCTGGTATGGACATCAGGGCCGCTTTCTTTGCCTCCCAGTCTGCCGTGCTGTTCCCTTGGGTAATCTGAGAATTTTCCTTTTGGTGCCTGCGGCGCTGAATGACTGATACTCGTTTTGGATTTTGAGCCTCTTCTATGAGATGTAAAATCTCAGCCCCGTATTTTACAGGGGAATTTTTTGCATTTAAAAGTCCTCTTTCTTTCCAGGTAGCTGCATGGGCATGTAAAACAAGGAAGGCATATTTTGAGTCTGTACCTATATTTATAATTTACTTCCCCTAAGGTTAAGGCTCCAGGTAGGACTATTAGCTCAGCCCTCTGGGCTGAAGTGTTGGGTGGCAAAGGTTTTGCTTCTATAACACTATAGGAGCTCACAACAGCCAATCCTGCCCTCCTGACTCCATTTTTAATGAAACTGCTGTCATCAGTAAACCATTCTTCCTCAAGGTTTTCTATGGCCTGGTCTGTTAGATCAGGCCTACAGGCATAAACCTGGTGAAGGGTTTCAAGGCAGCAATTTGTTAGTTCTGGGCTTTCCGCAGGCATTAGTATAGTTGGGTTGAGGGTGTGGGAAGTTTTGAGGGCTAGTTCTGGGGAGTCAAGGAGTAAAGCCTGGTACTTAAGGAAGGTGGCCTCCAGTTAGCCAATGGTGACCTTTAATTTCCAGAATCCCTTATACTTGATGAGGGGTCTGGACTTCCAGCGGCTGTCCAAAGGTAAGTTGGTTAGCTTCTTCCACTAATAAAGCAGTGGCAGCTACCACTCAGAGGCAGCCAGGCCAACCTCAGGCCACAAAGTTTGTTTGGAAAAATAGCCTATAGGGTGAGGAACTTCTAGCTTTTGCACAAAGACCCCCAGAGCTGTCCCCTGTTTTTCACTACGTACAAGATAAATGGTTCTTTTAAATTGGGGAGACCCAGCACAGGAGCTCTGGTGAGGCCCTGTTTGATATTATTAAAAGCCTTTTCTTGTTCCTCAGTCCAAAGTAATGGTTCTCTAGTGCCATGCCTCAGAAAGAATATAGCTTGTTTTCCATCTGGAGATAACTGTCTGTCAGGGTTTGTAATATATCCCATATATTTAAATCGTTGCTTTGAGATTTGTGATTTTTTTCTGGGATATCCTGGAACTCCGGGTCCCAAGGAAATTAAGGATTTCAATGGTATTTTGATCTGAGGCCTCCATGGTGGGGTACATATTAATATATCATCTACATACTGTAGAATGGCCCCCCTTCTTTTAGGTGTGTTTCCCTTAGTTCTTTTCCAAGGGCTGGGAGAACAGGTGCGGGCTGTCCGGAAACCCCGGAGGCAATACTCTCCAGGTATATTGTTGCATTTGGCCTCAGCGGGGGTTAGTCCACTCAAAGGCAAACAGATACTGAAATGAGGGATTAACTGGGATGCAAAAGAAGGCATCCTTGAGGTCAGGAACTGTAAACCATTTGGCATCTCCAGGAATCTGGACTAATATATTATAAGGCTAGGCCACAGGGGTATGTATAGGGATCACTGCATCATTTACTGCTCTAAGGTCCTGTACCATTTGATATTTCCCATTTGGCTTAACAACTGGCAGAAGAGAGGTATTGCATGGAGACTGACAGGGCAATAAGAGGCCATGTTTTAAGAATTTGTCTATGAGGGGTTGCAAACCATTTTTGCTTCCAACTTTATGGGGTACTGTCTCTTGTTAGGATAAGCGACTTCTGGCTTAAGGCTAATTTTTACAGGTTGGGCATTTCTAGCCTTCCCAGGGATTCCTTTGTCCCAAATTGCAGGGTTTACTGTGTGTAGAATAGGATTGGGAATAGGCCCTTGTTCTTTCAGCTAATTCGTCTTAGAGTGAAGAAAAGGGGCTGCTTGGGACCTCCTAATCGTAATATGTGGCTCCGGGGGAGCCCAGAACGTCTCTCCCCAGTAGTGGGGTAGGACACCCAGGCACAACACAACTGGTATGTGAGATCAAACGCTGTTCAAATAGACAAGTGGGAGGTCCAGTGAAGAAACGGGTGCGAGTCTTTCTGTCGACACCAGTCACTGTACAGCTTTTGGAGGTGTGAGAGATAAGGACAGAGTAAGTGGCTCCTGTACTAATTAAAAAATTGATTTTCTTACCTGCCATGTCAAGGACTACCCGGGGCTCCCCTATAGAGATAGAAATCTCGCTGGGGGGAGCTGCCAGAACCCTCGGCCACTTATTCGTCCAGCATGGCCATCTCGGGAGTGGGATCCCCCCTTCCCCTTTGGGAGTGGGGACAGTCCCACTTCCAGTGACCTGTTCGTTTGCAGACTGGGCGTGGACCAGGGGGTTCTTTTTGGCACTTTTGGGCCCAGTGGCCTGCTGACTTACACTCAAAGCATTCCCCCGTGCTGCTTTTACCTCCAGATGGATGGTTAAACTTCCTTGGCCCCCCTTGGGTGGTCCTGAGATTGCAAGGCATGGCTGATAGCTATGGCCACCAATTTAGCTTAAGCCCTGGCCTGCTTGTTTTCACGTCCAGTTCTTTCTTCCTACTCAGCTTGATATCGATTATTAAATACCCCAAAGGCCATTTCTAGGAGTTGGGGCAACAGGGTTCGTGAGCCTAATTGTTAACTCTTGGAGTTTCTGCCTAATATCAGGGGCAGACTGGCTGATAAAATGTTGTCCCAGCAGGGATTGACCCTCGGGAGTGGATGGAGCAATGTTAGTAAATTTTCTAAAAGCCTCCACAAGCCAGCCGTCCCTGAAAGAGGGCTGGGTTTTCTTTGTCTTCTTGGGTCACTCTTTTAACCTTTGCATAGTTAACTGGCTTTTTGATACACTTCCTCATCCCTTCTAATACACACTGGATCATGTGCTTCCTGGCTTCTGTTCCCACCCAGAAATTATAATTCCAACGAGGCTCCTGATTTGGGACTGCATCTCCACCCATAACAAAATGTTCCGGTTGGTCCCTGGCAAGCTGGTCAGCATGCCCCTGGGCTCCTGCCTAAATTCTGTTTTTCCTCAGGGATACAGAAACTAGATAGGACTATTTGGACATCCTTCCAATTTAAATCAAAGGCCAGAGTTAGGGCCTGAAACCCTCCAGCACACTTACTAGGGTCTTCAGAAAACAGGTCCAGTCTCTGTTTGCATTGGGCTAAATCAGTTAAAGAGAAGGGCATAGGCACGCTGATTGTCCCTTCCTCATTTGCCACTTCCCTAAAAGGGCATACTTCTCCTGATCCTGGGTGATAGGATTTTTCCTTACAAGTTACCCCAGAAGGACTAGTCTCTCCCTCATGGGGCAATGAAGGGTAAAAAGGGACATAGAGTGAGGACTGATCAGAGAGATCTGGAGAAATAGGTGCTTCCAGGGAAGTAGGTGGCTCTGGAGAAGCTGGGGAAAGTTGGTTTCACCCCCTGAAAGCTGGGGAACGTTAAAAGGGGATGATCTAAAATGTCAGGAGTGTTTTCTGTTTCCCCAGCCTTAAGATTGCAGGAGCCACTTAGAGTGGGGTTTTGGTAAAGGATCATGAGGGCTTGAACACAGGGAACCTCAGTCCATTTTCCCATCTTGTGACAGTAAAGATCCAATTGCAAGATGGCATTGTAATTTAGAGACCCATTTTCAGGCCATTTTTTTCCATCCCCCAACTTACATAAAGGCCAGGCAGTATTACAGTAGAGCTTAAGTGTTTCCCTTTTCAGCCCATCTATTTTTAAAAATTTCCAGTTTTTAAGGATACATTCCAGAGGTGTTTCTTCCGGCTTAGAAGAAGATCTTTTCCCATGTTGAGTAACCTGCAACCAAGAATGCTCCTAGAAATGAAGTCCGGCATCCCAGAGACATTTACTAGGAGTCTTTTGTCAGGAGGGGATTGGAGTGTCCTCCGAATTCCCTTCTTACCTAATGGGATTTTGAGCGTCCTCTACTCTCCCATCGCCTAACCAGATGTCTCTGGTCATCAGTCCCTCACGCGAGGAGTTCCCAATAGGGGACATCTGAACCAGTGCCGGTGCGTTGCCAGGACTCTCCTTGAGGGGGATCTGTTGTCTATAAAGTTTATGTCCTATAACAATGTCCTATAACATTATACTTTGTTGGGGTGTATTCCTTAAGACTGAGCATCTATAAAGCCTAGGATGTGGGCTGCTTGGAATTGGCCAGCCCAATAGGTAGTCTGTAACAAGGTATGGGCTGCCAAGGCCTGGAGTGAAGGGGGTCCTAGAGGTGCAAAACGGAACTCCTGGAGGCATTAGAGTTGGACACAGTGGAAACTGCCACGCGGGTTAGGACCTGAGGGCCTAGAGGTGGGAATTCCCACAGGGGATTGTTTTGGACATAGAGTAAGGTGCGAGACTAGACAGCGGAAGAACCCAAAACCCTTTCCCCTGTTTGGCGGATACGATAAACTCGGGGAGGGCCTCGGTTCCATCTGATACTGGCAACAGCGAATTTGGACAATGTTTCCCATGTGATTTAACATACCAAGTGAACCCAATTAGTTTAAGATCTCTCTTTGGGATGCTGCGGGGGCCCTTTGAAGCACCCCAAAGTTGTTAGTTGCAGGTCAAAACAACTCTCATTAGAATTTGATATTTGGGAAGTCTGTCAAAAATTTCAAAAGTTTTAAAACACCTGGTCAGATAGAATCATAAGTCGCTGTGAAACAATTATTCCTTGAGCCAAGGTGAAAAAAATTTCAAAAATAAATACAGATCACTTAAAGACACAGAAACTCACACAATCTGATATCAAAAGCAGCATTCCAAGAAAATTCTGTTCTGAGAGAGAGAAACCAAATCCAGTCTTACATCAGCCTACTGTTAATAAAATCCATTTACCTAATTAAATTTAATCCAAACTTAGAAAACCCTGACCACATACAAAATTCTTCTCTCAGTGTTCCTCTTCTGCAAACCTTCTACAAATTTCTGTAGCCATACTTCGTCCCTTATTCCTTCCATTAGAAATAACCAGCTTTAGGACAAAAACACCCTTTTTCCTTTAACAAAAATATATTTCCATTCCTCATAGCTTCTTTTCTGAAAACACACTTCCTACTTTCCTTAAGCAACCATGAACTGTCTTTTTCATTAGCATTCTATAGATTGGTAGAGAACATCTCAAGGTGGCACCAAACAGCTTTAGTTTCCCTTTCACAAGAAGACAAACGTAGGTAAATTTAGACCTGGTTAGCAATTAATATTCCAGTAGTTCATCTTATTTGAAATGGCCTGTATACTCAATGAATTCCTATCATTTAACTTAATTTAGTTTCAATTTACCAAGATTTAGAGGGACTGTTTTAGATGGATGTTTCCAAAACATAATTATTCCTATAGAGGCTACCAAAACGTTCTTATCCCAGTTACATTTACTTAAAAGTTAATCATATCAGGTTATTTTCCCTGGTTGACAAATTTCATAACAGAAACAATATGCACTTATTGACTTTCAGTAACCCTATAGGTACAATAAAAATATTATACTTAATGCTGATGACTCTAAAGACTGGTCTGTATTAAAACCCACAAGCTTAAACCAGACAAACCAATTTCTACAAAACCAGAGATCTCATAGTTTTCCCACTTGAATTTAAAATGGCCCTTTTTTTTTTTTTTCTTCCCCTCAGTCTGGGGGCTACAGATGAATCAGGTAGTTCTCTGAGAGCCCAGGCAGAATAAGTGCATTGCAAGGCAGAGGAGAACGATGCAGGCTCCTCCAGCCCAGGTAGAGTTACACTGCAAAAGCAGAGGAGGGAAAACGCAAGCCCCTGAAGTTCAGGCAGAAAGAATAATTACGTGGCAAAGGCGGAAGAGAGAAAAATGCAAGCTCCTTTCTTTTCTTTTTGTTCTCTAAAATCCCACCACGTAACCCAAGGCTGGAGTCTCCGGCAATGTGGGCTGCGTCTGTATTTCAAGGTTTAAATGCTCCACCATGCCCCCAGTTTTGGCAGAAACTTGCAGGAGCAGTTGGACAGACAAAACTACATAAAACAGAGATACCAATGACAAAATCTTAAAGACACAAACAAGAAGCTTTCAGGATAAAGGGGACGGGAGTGCGGGTATAAGGGTCAAGGGAGAGGTAAAGGGTGGAAGGACAGAAAAGACTGAAAAAGAGAAACAGCAGTAAAATAAAGGTGAGGATACTGGGAGGATAAGACTTTCAACCACTACATGATATGAGGTTTGAACCTCTATCACTCTCATGAATTTCCCATCAGGGAGAGTCTGCTGGACTAGGGTCGGCGCGGTGTGAGGTGAGCCTCTCCCACCTCTGCTTGCCAGCCGTCAAGGTGAGCCACTGCCGTTCAGAGCGAGCATGGTCTCACAAGCTGCGAGGAGTGATGCTGTAGCTGCCCAATGTCCACTCTCTCGGAAGGATAGGACAGAAGGAGGAGAGGACAGAGAAAGAAGAGGACAGAGAGAGATCAGAAGAGGGAAAAGGAAAAGGGGGAGGGGGGAAGCGTTGACTGAATGAGGGTACTGAGGCCCCCAAGGGCCAAGCAGGCAGACTTACCAAACGCTGTGACGCTGAAACAAGAGGTTCAGGTGGCCGCTCGTCACCCACGGGGAAGCTGCGTTCAGCGGTCCTGTAGGTGCCCGGATCCTCTCCCCGGAATGGGACAACTGCCCCACTTTGGGCGTCAGAAATCTGATACCGACCAGGGTTCTTGGCCTTCCCCGATCAATAGAAATTAACTAGAGGCCAGACAAGAAATTCAGGCAAGGCTTTACTCCCTGGGCGAGGAGGCGGGGGAGGGGGGGAGGAGCTTGTTCCTTATATGGGGTAGGGGTGTGTCCAGGGGGTCGGGCCAGAGGCGTGGCTTAGGTGCTTTGTCCATCCCTTAGGTGGTGGTGTGCGCAGGGGGCGTGCTCAGTACCCTGCTTTTGCTCCCAACACCATGTTTTTGCTCTAGGCTCTTCAAAAGTGGCAGTTGGGTTTTTTGGTCTCTTTGTATCTTTTGCGTCCAGAATTTGCCCCAACTGCATATGCACGCAATTATTTTTAGTCCCATATAGTTTCTTTGTATTTTGTTGCTCAAGGAGAGGTGTGTCCAGGTGCAAGCATTGCAGCACGGCAGCAAAGGGTCCCAGGTCCCAGCCTGTCTCAGAAGGAGGCATCAAACGTTTTTTTCCTTATTGGTTGGGGAAAGACAGTAATAACTTAGGACTACACCATGTTGAGATGACTATAAAAAAATTACAGAGGAGCTGATTTCGGTAGAACACTGGTAAGCAGCAGAAATGTATATTTTGATTATTTTTTTTATTTTTAAACTCAACATCTGTGTACTTTAACGTTTTTTTCCTTATTGGTTGGGGAAAGACAGTAATAACTTAGGACTACACCATGTTGAGATGACTATAAAAAAATTACAGAGGATCTGATTTCGGTAGAACACTGGTAAGCAGCAGAAATGTATATTTTGATTTTTTTTTTATTTTTAAACTCAACATCTGTGTACTTTTTAAGCAACACTATTGATGTCCTTAAGAATTAAACAAGGGGCTTCCCTTCCCTTCCCTGGTGGCGCAGTGGTTGAGAATCTGCCTGCCAATGCAGGGGACACGGGTTCGAGCCCTGGTCTGGGAAGATCCCACATGCCGCGGAGCAACTGGACCCGTGAGCCACAACTACTGAGCCTGCGCGTCTGGAGCCTGTGCTCCGCAACAAGAGAGGCCGCGACAGTTCGAGGCCCGCGCACCGCGATAAAGAGTGGCCCCCACTGGCCGCAACTAGAGAAAGCCCTCCAACAGAAACGAAGACCCAACACAGCCCAAAATACTGCGGCCTCTCCCGTTGCGGAGCACAGGCTCCGGACGCGCAGGCTCAGCGGCCATGGCTCACGGGCCCAGCCGCTCCGCGGCATGTGGGATCCTCCCAGACCGGGGCGCGAACGCGGTTCCCCTGCATCGGCAGGCGGACGCGCAACCACTGCGCCACCAGGGAAGCCCCAATAAATATTTTTTTTAAAAAAAAGAATTAAACAATAGTCTATTCTCTGCCACTGTCTTTTATTATAAGAGAAAGTAGAAATGGAGTTGGATTCAAAAATAAAAGCCAGGGTACTTTCAAAAATAAAGCTTTTGATTTAAGTCTAGAATATTACTGATTACTTAATATCATGATATTGGAATAAATTGAAATGGAGAGTGAGAAGGGAAAAATGTTCATGCTGTTCATAATGAAAAAAAGTAAAGTAAAAACAGGCTGAATGAATTATGGTTGCTGTTGTGATGGGACATAACATTCAATCTGTAATGAAGCACATAGATAATAGGACAGTGCACTTAAATAGAAGCTTTTTGCTCAAAACTGAATATGACATAATTGCAGTTTCAGTAAAAAAAAGACTGACCTTGATTTCTGGATGTGTTTATCTAAAATATTATCTGAAATATGGGTGATAATTCAGTAAAAGAAAGATAATTTAGATCTTTAAAGTGAGGAAATGTATACATGTATATAAAACAGAAAAACAGTTCATGGAAAAATAAATGTCTACATTTGAATAAATTTAGTCCATATCATATTCTGTTGTGCTCTTGGTCAATTATCAGAGTCTAATTTGTGAGTAAAATTATTATTGAAAACCTTAGGCATATTTTAGTTAGGATTTTCAGAGTGTCTGTGGTTTCCTATCACCCACATACCAGTTTTATGTCTAGCAAATTATTTTTATCAGTTCAATGCAATACAATCAATCTCTGGTAAATTGAGCCTTTTGAATAAGATAATCAACTGTGCATTATAAATCACCATATCTCTAGATAGTTAGGGATCTATATTTACCCTAAAAGGCTGACTGATCTCAATGCCCTTTCAGGAATATATACAGTTAGAGATAAAAAGTAAGATAATTATAAAATCTCTGTACAGCTAGACTCTGAATAAATGAAACCTTTCATAGAAATAAATAAATAAATCTATATATATATATATACATTATATTTTAAAGATTGTTTACTCTGGGTATTAGAGTATATCCTTATATGTTTTCAGAAAAAAATCCAACTTAAAATTAAACATACAAAAAATAATTAGAAAGTTTAAATTTCCATACTGTTTTAAAAGTAAATGTAAAAATATGTAATGCCAGTATTTTCCCTGTTTTCTAATTCTAAAGAAATACATTCATTTATTAATTCACTTAACATATTTAGGAGCCTGACCTATCTCCCGGGCTCTTTGTTTAAAGCTAGGGATAGAGAGAGATAGATTTAATTTGGTACCTACTGGGAAGTTCAGAGAAGAAAATCAAGAATTATAGCACAGTATATTAGTAGTAAAATTAAATGTATCCATAGAATGCTATAGAAGCCTGGTGCAGGGTACACCTTCAGTCTGAAGAAGTAAGGACTCAACCTAATAGAACAAGTACGTTTTAGACCAAGCAGGAAGAAAGTGATTTCCAGACTTGCAAAGCCAAGAAAACATAAAATATTCTAAGTAATGAGTTAAGTAACTAAAGTAGCCAGACAAGGTAAATTATATAGAAGGAGTATGGGTTAGTTAAGGCATAGCTCAAAGTCACATGTGCCATACTAAGATCAACATACAATGAATAGCTACTAAAAGATTTTGAACTGAATAAAACATGCATGATTAATTTTTATTAAAAGTGCACTTTGAAAAGAGCGTGGATGATGAATTTAAGAGGACAAATGAGAAATTCTGGAGCGAGAGAGGAGAATGAGAGAGACAGAGAGAGAAACTTTAAGAGTCTGTTTTATTTACCTACGTGAGAAAGCGAACTGAGGCTATAAAGTGGAGAGTGGAAACTAATGAATTAGAAAATATATGCCATAGAATGTGTAGAATAATAAAAATTTAATTTTTAAAGCACCATTAAAATTGATAAAAGAAATACATTTAGTAAAGTAAGAAAAGAGGGATTGAACACAGACCAATTTCCTGAGTAAAAAGGAGGTCATCATTACAGATGCTTTATACAGTAAAAAGATTACAATACAACATTTCTGCTGATAAACTTCACACTTTTGATGAATTGGACATATTTATCAAATCCTGGACAAAAGAATTTATCACAACTGACAGAGGAAAATATAGGAAATTTGAAGTATCCTATAACTACTAAAGAAATTTAAATTTAAAGTTAAAATTCACTCTCCCCACAAAGAAAATTTCATAATGAAGTTCAAATGGTATCACTGGAGCTAATGTCCTTCCCTAAAATGTTAAGAAAGAAATAACAGCAGTCTTATATGGTCATCCAGAAAAAAATAAATAAATAAATAGAAATATTTCTTAAAATGTTTTAGGTGGAAAATATAGCATAGGTACCAAATGTAACAAACAGCACAAAATAACATTTAAGACCATGAATATTAATGCAAAATCCTTAATAATATGGTAGCAAACCAATCTAGTTATATAAAAATAATAATGCATGCTCACAAACTTGGGTTTATTACAGGAATGCATGTTATTTACTATTAAAAATAATATAATTCCATAACTTAGAAGAACAAAGAAGAAAGAGCAAAATGATCATCTCAGCATGAGGAAAGTATTTTATTATATTCAACATCCATTTGATAAAGGAGACCTATAGAAAAACTTAAACAACATATTAATGCCAAAAACTTGTGAAAGCTTTGCCTCTTGACTAGCATGGCCACTGTCAACACTTCTACTCAACTTTGATCTGGTTACTGTAGCTATAGCAATAAGGCAAGAAATATATGTCTACACAGAAAGCCGTATCATCAGTGTGAGAAATTAAAGGTCAAAATAAATGAAGTTATTAGGTTGAACCATATAAAATACTACTTTAATAGGTCATAAAATATTTAATATAAGCAGTATAGTTTTAATACTTGATATTGTAAAAATGTCAAATTTTTCCAAACTTATCTATCAACTGAGTAGAATTCCATAGAAATCCCAATGTTGTTTTCATAGAAATTGACAAGTCAATTTATATATAGTTTTGGTAACTAGAAATAGGCAAGGACAATAAAGAGAAATATGAAGCAGAAGATTATTAATGCACTTATGTTATTAGATGTCAAAACATTTTAAGTTACTGTAATGGAACATTATGATAGCGACATGAACATGAACAACTAAATCAATGAGTCCAGGAATCAACATAATCCACATACGAACGCCTGTTTCATGACAACGATGGCATTGCATAGAAATAGAGAAAAGATGGTTCTTTCAATAATGATCCTTGGTTGTTTGAGTTTCAAAATGGGAAAGAAAGAGAAACTAAACCCCGGCCTTGTATAATATAAAAAACAAAAATCAATTCCCGGCAGCCCGTAGATCTGAAAATGGAAATTAAAATAATAAGGCTTCTAGCAGATAACATGTGAAAATATTTTAATGAACTTTGGAGGAGGAAATATTTTTTTAATGAGACCAAAAAGTAAGTTTTAAACAAAAAACAAATTGACCTACACTAAAATGAAGAATTTTTGATCATTCATAAATGTGAGAATGAAAATGTAAGCCATGGAGGGAAAGAACATAGTTTTTACACATATATCCATCAAAGGACTATATATTGAATATAGGAAGAACTCCTAAATGATAAGAAAAAGACAGAATCCCAAGAAATGATTGATTTGAAATGGTGCTTTACAAATGACATCCAATTGAATATAAAAATATGAAATGGTCCAATTGTATTAGTCATCAGGAGAATGCAAATTGAAACTAGACATACCAATGCCTACTTCCTGAGAATCGTTAAAATTAATAAAATTGTGAATATAAGGTGATATGGAGCAATAACAACCATCATCTTGTGCTCATGTGAATGACAATTGATTAAAAATCTACTTGGGAAACTGGCATTTTCTGTTAAAGATAATATGATGTTGCAAGTTTACTACTAGGTATACACCACAGACATTTATGCACATGTGCAACCCAAATGTACAAGAATGTGTTTGGCAAAATTATTTGCAATGACCCCAAATAAAAACAAACAGCACATGCATCAATATTATAATAGAAGTAGATTTAACACATTCTGAAAATGAAATACGGTAAACTATATCTTCATATAACTGTATTGTTTTATAAGATCTAAAGAGTCTTTTGATGGTGAGATATAGCACAGTGTCACTGGGACAAATGAAAGGCAGAATATTTTGTTCTTTACAGTCCTGAATGAGAGCAAGCTTCCAAGCAGGGCCACGTAGGGGCTGCAGTCAGGGTAACAGCAAGCTGTGGGAGGCAGCAGATATGTGGCAGTTGGGTGTGCTTAGCTAAGTTTGGTGGAATTCCTGTGGATTGGCTATTTGAATAATTTCGGCAGGCTCCAATACTTTGTAAATGTCCCTGGTTGTCTGGTACCTAGTACTGGGGTGATTAGTGCTGATGTGGCTCAGAGTATGAGAGCCTGATAAGGGAAATGTTTAAGATAGGGACTTAATCAGCTGCTTATAAAGAGGAACTAACCAACCTCTAGCCAGGGCCTCAAGACTGGATCAAGACAGCATGATTTTAAAAACAAACTAAATTACACATATGAATTGCAAAGACAATACTTAGTGAAAAAAGCCAAAGTAAACATTCTTTACAATTTCATTTATATAAAGATAAATTTTAAAAGCAATGATAATATATCCATTGAGAAGTCAATTTAATAATTTCCTTGGAGGTCTAGGGAAGAGGCTCTGATTGGGAACGGGTATGAGCTGGAGCTTTGGGGATCTGATAAAGTTCTTTTTCTTCTTTGTATAGTTGTTCACTTTTTCACAGTTTATTTAGCTGTATATACATGTACACACTTCTAATGTTAGTTTTATTTCAACAGAAAAATTATACATATGTACATATATATAAACAATCTAATACAAATTATACTTTATACAGCCATTCATTTACAAAATCTAAATAGAGTATTAAAAGTCTGTTGAATTTCACTCAACTAAATACAAATTTTGCCATCAAATAAAGTATAGGAAAATCGAATATGTTCATTTTATAAGTGATTATTTCAAGAAAGCTGCTAATTTATTATCTCCCAAAAGATAGAACTTATTATGAGTAATTAGGAAGAGAGCATAACAAAAACGGCAATCCACAAGAGAGTTTGTTTTTCCCATCAATCTTGTATTGGATAAAAAACATGAAAGTTTCTTGTAAAATGGCCATGGTAATTATTACATAAACTAGTACTAGAAGAGAAAATTAGCTAGAAACTAGAAATGGAGAGCAAATGTAAAATAATTAACTGAATAAGTCATAATTCTTGGGAAAAAAACATTTCCATGACACATAACAACTAAATGGCAATAATAAGCATCACTTCGTCTAACAGCTACATTAACAACTAACATTAATTTAATTTCACCCTGAAGGTGGCTCAGCAAAATTAAAAAAAAAAAAATTGGTATCAAGTTCTGAGGCTCTAATGTCCAGCATAGTGATTATAGTTAATAATACTGTCCTGTATTCTTAAGATTTGCTAAGAGAGTAGATCTTCAGCTTTCTCTCCCAGAAAAGGAACCGGGGGCAAATATATGAGGTGGTAGCTGCATTAACTTGATTGTGGTAATCATTTCACAATGTATACATATATCAAATCATCACTTTCTACACTTTAAATATATTACAATTTTATTTGTCAATTATACCTCAATAAAGCAGAAAAAAGAGATTCTGTGAACCAAACAAAAAATCGCAGGCATACCTCATTTTATTGTGCTTCACAAATGTTGTTTTGTTTGTTTGTTTTTTACAAATTGAAAGTTTGTGGCAATCCTGCATCAAACAATTCTATCAAGGCTACTTTTCCCACAGCATTCGCTCACTTCATGTCTGTGTCACATTTTGTTAATTCTTGCAATATATCAGATTTTTAAATTATTATATTTGTTATGGTGATCTGTGATCGGTGATCTTTGATATTACTATTGCAAAAAGATTTGACTCACCGAAGGCTCAGATGATGGTTAGCATTTTTTAGCAATAAAAAATTTTACATTAAAGTACATACTTTTTTTTAGACATAAAGCTATTACACATTTAATAGACTACAGTATAGTGTAAACGTAACTTTTAAATGCACTGGCAAACCAAAAAATTCATATGACTCTCTTATTGCAATATTCACTTTATTGTGGTCATCTGGAACCATATCTGCAATATCTCCAAGTATGACCACCCAAGGAATTCTGTAAAATACAGAGAACTCTGTCTTATGAGGCTTCTTGTGCAGCACTCCTCAAATAACATCCAGATAAGAAAACATTATATCCTGTTTGATGGAGGAAAGTTCAAGCTATGCCTATTGTCCACCATAATCATTAATAGTAATCCTTTACCCTCTCAAAACTGTCCCTATGTGGACTAAAATTATATAACTACTCAAAAACAGCTAATTATCTACTGGCCTCTTTGTGCATCAAATTATCAAATCACTTTTTAATTTTGAAGAGGCTTAACCATTAACTTAATTGGAGTAACAACCCATAAGAATATAACTGATTGGAATACTTCTGACTTTATGACTTACCAGTATTAGCAAAATTTTAAAGCACCATCCACGTCAGCTGATGTACTGAATATAGTGATGGTGATTTTTAAATTTATTTTCCACTCATTGAATTTTCAGAGTTTATGCACAGTTAATAACTAATCATTTTTGGTCTGAAATTACATCAAATTATTTACAACTTGGTATTATTCAGCAAAGGAATACACATACATTTGATATTCTTTAGAACTCTTGAAACAAAAATCCATGCTTCTGAAATAATAATTTGGGGAGGCAGTTAGTATATTTCTATATATTCAGAATCGTATTTTTTAGTTTGTTTTTAAAAAGTAACATGTATGTAATAATAAATTATCCAAACAGGTACATGGCTGGATAAATGCAAGTCTGTGAATTTGTAATTTGCCTAATGGTTTGGAACAAATATTAGTTTTAATTCCTAATGCAGATACTATAATTTACAAAAGACATCTTAAAATATAATTTAAAAAGTAATTATTTTCTCATTTACAGAAAAATCATAAAATATTTTAATGTATATATGATTGAATATTAATTATAGCTTTATATTAGAGAGATAAACTTCCTTTTTTGCAGCTTTGTATTTAGCTGCAATTTTTCAGCAATTTAAATATTTATTAGTTTTAATGTGATAAAATCATTTTATATGGAAGTATTAAAAATTTTTATCTTAATGTGTAAAATGTCTATATAACATGTAAAAAAAAAACCTTGTACTTTAGATATAGTGAGGGGAAAGCTGATACAAATATTTTAAAATTGGAGTGTAGACTAAACTAAAAAAATGCCATTTGATCACATTTGTATACATGCTTTGTCATGTAATTTAATATGCTTCATTCTTATGTCCTTAAATAAAAACTTTGACTATATAGAGATATTTAGGAATAGGCTTTGCATTTCATACACAACAAATTATTGCAATAACCTATTTCATTAGGTAGTAACTAAAAATTAAAAGTCGTACATTGTATGTATTTCTCTAGGAAAATTCACAATCCTATGATTTATATATAACATTCCAGCAAATTTCTCAAATAAATACAAGCAGTCATGGCTGTGAGAAGGTAAATGTGATGCTTAGCATGGAACCCAGAGAACCAAGATGGTTCTCTTGAGCCAGGGTTTTCCAAGGTCTAGTCTCTAATAAGCATACCAACAGATTCAGGGCTTTTAGCCTAAACAGAAAATGTCTTTATACCGTTTTCAGTGCAAAAGATAGCCTTATAAGGAAAGGCTTTAAGTCGAGCAAAATGTGGAACAGTTTGTATTTTGACTAGTATTTTCTCTCTTTTTTTATTATAACCATTCTAATAGGTATACAGAGGTATCTCATTGTAGTTTTATTTTTCATTCTCTTAATGATTAATGATATTGAGCATCTATTCACGTGCTTATTAGCAATCAATAAATTTTCATAAAATTCTACCTAATTCTACCCATTTCTTTCTCTCCTCACTTTTTGGGATTCCATTTGCAAGTATGTTAGAATATTTGATGTTTTATCACTGGCTTCTGAGGCTCTTTATTTTTCTCTTTAACCTATTTTTTTTTTTCCTCTCTGTTCATCAGATTGGCTAACTTTTATTGATGTATATTCAAGTTTACCAGTTATTGTTATAACATCACAAATCTGAAGTAGATTAAAAAATTTGAATCATATTATTAAATTCCATAATTTCACTTTGGTTCTTTTAATACCCAACAAATCTCTATTTATTAATTTATTATTGCCATACTTTATTTCTTTAGACTTTGTTTTCTATTTCTTTGAACATGTTTATAATAAGTTAAATAATTCTCTGTAGGAACAGGAATAATTTCTATAAATTGTTCTGATTTTTCTAAGTATGGATCAAAATTTCCTATATATTTCCATATCCTATAAGATTTTAAGTTGAAAATTGAGTATTTTGGTAATATATTTTATCTACTCTCAATTCTGGTATCTTCCCCCCAAAACGTTTTCATTGCTTTCTTTTCTTTCTTTTTTCTTTTTGTTTATTGTTTGTTTCTTTTTAGTTCCTTTTTAAAAATTATCTTCCTGGCCTAAGACTGAAAATTCTATTTTCCTTGCAGTGGAGAGTTACTGATGTCTCTACTCAGTTTTAATTTTAAATCATTCTTTCTTTTATATTTAAGGCTAACTGTAGTCTGGTTTTTCCTTCTTTCCATATAATTTAGTGATTAGCCAATGACTACACAGAGGTTGTTTTTAAACAGTCTAAGCAATAATCCTTCCAACTCTTGTCAATAGATCTGTGTTTCCACAGGGGAGCATATTTAATGTTCAAACCATTTTTAAGTCATCACTGGCTATTTCTTCTTTCTGTGTTCTTTAGTGTCTTCTGTGCCCATGTGGATAGCCACAGAGTATACCAGGAGTGTGTCAACAGGTAGGGTCGTCTCTCTTCTCCATTGCACAATGCAGAGCCACAGCCAGAGGTATTCTTTCTCTAACCATGACCACAAGCTCAGGTTAAGAGAATGAGCTTGTATCCCTGTTGCCTCTGAGGAGTCACATACACTGATAATGATGCTGGGTATTGGCAGCGCTCCTTGCTTCAAATCAAATGAGTCCCAAGCTGCCACTCCTCATGGTTTTCCCGACCTGGAAAAAGCCTCCTGCTAACCAAGTATAAGCATGAGTGTAAGGAAAAAAGTGTGAGCAGACCCAGGCCAATTGCCACAGAGTCCCACTGGTCTTAGTCATATTTAAGCAATTTTTCACGTATGAATGCTTCTTAATTTGGTTTATCCCTTTGGTCAAATGCTAGAACACTAAAATAGTTGCTATTTCATTTTTTTTTTTTTTCTAGTTTTACAGCTATGTGCTGGGGAGAGGACTTGTCTGACATCTCGCTTGGCCATAGCTGGAAGTTCCACCTCCTTACAAAGACCAAACTAAGATGTGATGTTAAAATTAAAGTTCAGTTTGTAATCTTTTAGTGCTGTCCCATGGTACCCAACTGAGTGGCTGTAGGTATATTTGAGTGAAAAGTTTAATCCATCCATTCTACTTAAATTTTCTATTATATTCCATTTGAGAGCTAAGTACTTTAATTAATGGGTATACTATCAAGCCTGGTTACCGTATTTGCCTCAGTTATTAAATGGGATAGTTTTTCTCTCCCGGAATCTTCTTAATACAATGTTTCTCCTATCCTAGTTTTTTTCCTCCTACTCACTATCCCAGTTTCTTTCATTATTTAGCCAAACACATATATAACCTACTGATTATGCAGTGTTACAAGAGTAGCTGAATGAATCACCAACGGGAGTAATTCCTCACTGTTATTTTCATACCTTTACAGGAAATAATTTCCTCCTAGGAGGATTTCTAAGATACTTCCAGGAACCCAAATAACCTTATGTCTGCAAGCCAAACATTTTATAATATTGTCTCATAAGGCTCAATTTGCCTACCTAGAGAGTTATTCATAATTTTACTAGCCTGTCCTTTTAGTATTATTATGCCTTAACTCTCATATTATATTCATTCCTATACAGTTTGCCAGTTTGCAATTCTCAGGTTCCTCATCATCACACCTACTATATTAAGCATGTAAGATAAACAAACAATACCATGCTAATATATAAAAGAGCACCTTTCCTTTTAAATGACTGATCGTTTGGTATATTTATAAAACAATTAACAGGTTCTAGCATTGAAGTCAAAACCTAGGTACAGTAATGCCATAGAAGAAGACAAGGCCAAATCAATATGCAGCCTCATTTATTTTGGAATGTTTATATCCTATTTGGTAGGAGAGAGAAGGGAGAAAGACTAAAGCAGTAAATTAGACTGCTCAAATACTATTTACCAAGATTTAACTGAGATGAAGAACTCAGTATTGGCCATATGCTCACTTCTCTTCCTGAAGCTCTAGTAAATTTTTTTCTAATTTAGTGGCATGGGGTCTATAAATATCATTTCCAAAATTTGCCCTCCATTACACCACACTGTTTTCAGTGTGATATGCATATTTTAGTAAACTCCCTTACTCTTCCAGGCTACTGGGATAGGATGCAAATAATTACAGGGATTGCACTCATAAAGTTTCCAGCATTTTCCTTCCAGTGGAAAGATATATAAAAACACCCAATAGGATCCATAACCTCTATTCCACAGTTACTAACAGGCACTTCAAAACACAAGCAGGACTTCCCTGGCAGTCCAGTGGTTAAGACTTCACCTTCCAATGCAGGGGATGCGGGCTTGATCCCTGGTCGGGGAGCTAAGATCCCACATGCCTGGCGGCCAAAAAACCAAAACGTAAAACAGAAGCAATATTGTAGCAAATTCAATAAAGACTTTACAAAAAATAAAAATAAATAAAATTAAAAAAAAAAAAAACCACACAAGCAAACAAGCAAAGGGTGGAATAGCTTCAAAGTCACCAGTTATGGTGTCAAGGCACAGTCATGTCCCTTGTTCTTTGCTAAAAGATTATTTTTCTTTTAAGATTTTCTAGCCTGTAACTACAAATGAGTAAAAACCAATTACATAACCTCAACTTGAATCATTTCACTTTCAAGTGAGAACTGGATTCTAAAGAGACTGATGAAACACTTGCAAAGGAACCATGGAAAATTAAATGCAGTGACTACCGCCAGTGTGATTAAGAATTAATTGTTATTTTTACAGCTATAAAGTATTTTATTTCCCTGTAAGTAGGTGGATGGAGCAATTTTATATGCCACAAACATCTTTCTTTTCCATATAATAATAGATGAATCTTGATGATATTATAACTTATCCCTAGTGAAGATTTATTCTGAAATTCCTCCTAAATAATCCTTAATAAGAGTAGTGCTAACACTAATAGCATTAGCAAGCGTTTATAGAGCATCAAAACAATCTTGGTACTATTGTAAGTACTTTATATATGTATTAAGCATTGTGATGTCATTTAAAATCATTTCCTAATTTTAAAATTGTAACTATTTTAAAGGATAAAAATAAAGAGGACAAATTCTAAGGTTCAGGTTGTATATTACTATAATACTTTGTAGTATTAAATCATTGGTTATAATATAAATATCTACTTTTCGTAATCTTTGATATTGAATTCTGAAAGAATATTTGTTTTCTCTTCAGTATGTATTATTTTCTCAACCACAGCTTTATAAATGTTTCATCACATAGATCACAATTAATAGCAAACAAATAATCTGTTTTGTGTTATATTTGATTCCAGGAGAGACACAGACAGAATGACAAAAAATCTCATAAACTATGTATCTTTTGCACATGAAAATATTTTAACCAAATCACATTTTTAAGAAGTTATGCAGAAATAGTCTGAAATAATGTGCTATTGAAGTGTAAAATATCAGACTATTTCTATTAAGCCTCTAATAGGCTATTTATAAATCACCGTGTCTCTTTAAGGCTTACAAATTGAAGAAACCCACAGAAACAATGAATTTCAAAGAAAACTAAAAGACTAGAAATAATTACCCAAGGAAAAGTTTTTTGCACAAGGAAAACAAAAATAGTTAACAACTAACTTCGTAAATGTTAGCACATATAATGGCACAGAAAAAGAAGTCTATCCTATCTCTATTTCTGTGTCAGACCCAAAGTCACCCTCCTCCCATATAACCTGAGAATTTCACAAGACATTATTCCTATTAGTGAAAGCTATTACTTATTAGATTGTCTTATTATTTACTGCTTGTGGTGAGTGGTGCCTTAGCTTGACAGCTGTGAAAGAATATGAAAAATCTGGAGAAAGTCCTTGATTTCATGCAGTCTACAATTAAGACATGTCAGAGAAAATATCCCATAAACTGTGGATGATATCATCAATAAATAATTTAACACTTAGGAGTAAAGAAAACAACAAATTTTCCAAGTCACAGCAGTATGATAACCATTTAAGAGAACCACTTAATCACAAGAATGTATAATTGCAGTGTCTGACTGAACAAGAGGAGAGACATTCTGAATAATACATTAGAAGGTAACATGCTATTTAAAACTCCCATCTCATCATCTGTTAGCATAACTTTCACCTATTGTTCTTTAAAGCTGCAAAACTATTTTTAAACTTAGATTTTCCTAAGCAGGAGACATTTTACTGCTCCTTTAAAATATATATCTCAGCGACTACATCAAACTAAAATGCTTTTTACAATTAAGGAAATTGTCAACAAAACGGAAAGGCAAACTACTGAATGGGAGCAGATACTTGCAAATATCCAGTGCGGGGTTAATATCCAAATTATATAAAGAATCATACAACTCAATATCAGAAAAACAATCTGGTTAAAAAATGGGCAGCAAACCTGAACAGACATTTCTCCTAAGAAGACATACAAATGGCCAACAGATGCATGAAAAGGTGTTCAACATCACTAAAATAATCATCAAGGAAATGCAAATCAAAACCACAGTGAGATATCACCTCATACCTGTCAGCATGGTTATCGTCAAAAAGACAAGAAATTACACGTGTTAGGGCGTGGAGAAAAGTGAACCCTCTTGCACTGTTGGGGGGAATGCAAATTGGTGCAGACACTATGGGAAACAGTATGGAGATTCCTCAAAAAATTAAGAATAGAACTAACACACAATCAAGCAGTTCCACTTCTGGGAAATAAAAACATTAATTTGAAAAGATATGTGTCCCCCTAAATTTATTGCAGCATTATTTACAATAGCCCAGAACAACTTAGCGACCTAAATGTTCATTGATAGATGAATGGTCAATGACAGTGTGGTATGTATATTCAAAGGAATATTACTCAGCCATAATACAATAAAATCTTGACCTTTGTGACAACATGGATGGGCCCAGAGGATATCATGCTAAGAAAAATAAGTCAGACAGAGAAAGACAAATACCGTATGATCTCACTCATATGTTGAATCTAAAAAGCAAAACAAAGCAGAAAAAGACTTGTAGATACAGAGAGAAAACTGGTTTGCTGGTTTCCAGAGGGGAGGAGTTAAGGGGTTGTCTTGATAATATATATTTTTTTGTGCTGGTGGAAATAAATGAAGATCACCCAAATGAGAATAAGCAAAGGCTGTATATTCATAGAGTTTGCAAGAGAGTCAACCATCATCACTTTCATTTGCCAAAAAACTCGGAGGCAGACGGGGGATTGTGAAAACTCTACAGTAGAAAAAAGGGAAAGCTTCAAGTGTGCCCTGGTTGCAAGTTGTTGGCATGGAAAAGCTGGAGCTGGGCTAACTAGAAGCAGGTCATCCAATGTGGTTAGTTAGTGCAATATATAGTCTTTCTCTGGTTGGTCCTGAGTTGGAAGCAGAGAGGAAGGGAAAAGGAGGCCAAAACTAAGAGAAACTGGCAGTTATTGACCAAGTACAGATTCTCTGGGGCTGATTGCTGCATACATAGGTAGTGGTTTGGCTTTCTGGACTGGCTGCTGTGAAGGTTGTGGTCGGAGTTTTATATATATATGGTCTGGTCATTGCCATTTGTATATTCATTCTCGAATCTTGATGCTATTTTAAAATTTTTTCTGCATTTTCAAACACCTGATTTGGGGTGTGTTGTTAACTGTGTCTGAAAAGAAAAATTGATATAACACAGATGTCAGAGGCAATCAAATATCCTAACTCTTCTCTTGCTCTGCATCACCAGTACTGTCTCTGTATTTTTTGTCCTTGAGAACGGTTCTTCTTTAGTCCAATTCAAACATGACGCATTGGTCCTCTGTGCGCAAAGCTTCCATTTTCTCTGTCTGCCTTCATCCCCTATAGTACTTTTACTCACTTCCAGGGAAAATGCCAGACAATTTTTCAACGCTTTATGCCTCTGATGCCAGGATCAACCATGTGAATTGCTTTGGCCATGAGAACAAGGTGAAAGTGACAGTTTGCAAATTCCTATCTTAGGCTGAAAGTCCAAATAATTTGGGTGATTTTGCATGGCATTCTGTGATACTACAATTGCTATGAGAAGGACTTGGCTATGGTAACCTGCTGGTTCCAGGAGTTAGAGAACGTTTGAGAAACCAGCCAAAATACAGACACATGAGTAAATACAACAAAGATTAGCTAAAACCAGCCTAGATCAGCCAAGCCCCCAGATACTGCATGCTAGTATGTTTTAGATGCATTTTTACAAAGCAAAGGTGTATATACAGATCGATCACTGCACTGAAGCTATATGAGTTTATATCAGTTTAGGAAAATAAAGTTCCCTGGATTTCTCAATGCTACTGTAAAAAGTCTTAGTCTTATAACAACTGTAATAATAATGAAAAAGTTTGAAATATTGCAAGACTTAACGAAATGTAGCACAGAGACATGAAGTGAGCATATGCTGTTGGAAAAATGGCGCCGATAGACTTGCTTGATGCAGGGTTACCACAGACCTTCAGTTTGTAAAAAACATGATATCTGCAATAAAGCAAAGTGCCATCAGTAAGATATGCCTGTATACAAACTGAGATTATGACATGATGCAGGGGTTTTTTAATATTCGATTCATGGAATTAGCACTAATTCCGTGTGCTAATGGAATCTTCTTGATAAACAAAATTAAAGTTTCTGATTATGGGTGTTACAGAGACAATTAATATATTCTGAGAAAGGAATAACCAGATACGTATTGAATTTTCTGGTAAGGGACCTAATAACGTATAGAGTACATCACTAATAAACCCCAAAAGATGTTGATTCTATGATTAATGATTCCAGTGATTAAATTTTCTCTCTCTCCCTTTCTCCTGCTCTGCTTCTCTACGTTCTCTCCTCATTTTTTTCAAGATGATAAAGATATTTGAGAAAATTTATAGTAAATATAAACCCCAGGGATCACATACATTAAAATACCTAGTTACATACCCTTGTTTGCTATAGATAGATGACTTGACTCTTACTTGATGTCCAGATTCAATCCCAGCATATTAATTTGTTTCAGTTTTTAGAATTAAAATTATGTCATTATTCTAAGTCACTTATCACAGAAATCATGAGGCAGTTCTTGGTTTGTAAAGAGCTCCTTAAACTTCAGTATTTATATAGCTTGAGAACATTAAAATTCACATTCTCAATGTTGTAGGTATAAAAAAGTCAAATGGAAAATACATATTTATCAGGTGTGATCACTGTTTGTTGCAATGATTCAAAGTCCATAGAATATAACTCAAAATGCACTTCCTAATTATGTGGTGCCAGAATTATAACTATATACAAGTTTTTGTTGTTCACTCAATTTTTCTATGCACTGAGCAGCTACCTTGATTTTGTTTTCTGAATTACAGCCTCAAGCATAATTGCAGAGGAGTGCGCCCGTCTAAAACTATAAAGACATTCTTATGTGAGGTTAGGAAGTCTCAGTGCTGCAGAGTCAAAAGTGCATAATAAAAAAACAGTGGGTGAAAACTTTTGTTTGAAAAAATAAAATCTGCTACAAGTCTGTTGACTTGTTTAGGAGGTCGAATGAAAGTGTAAATCACACTTAAAGAATAAAAGACTAGTCATCGCTGTGCGCACTAACATTTTCCCTCTTAGATCTTAAGTAACTTGAGAAATATATTGAATGTCATTTGCATCCTATTTAAGAAGAAAAACCTACTGCTGCTTTCCACCAATATTCTGGTGTATGATTTGTTTTTCTCTCGTCCCTGTTTTTCTCACTTTAAATTTCTGTTAACTTTAATTGATTTTACCTTATTTGCAAGTTTATTTGGAAAGTAGTAAAAGGAATACTAGCTTAGTAAATAGACTTTTCACAGTTATAGCACTAGTGTGTGTTTTGAAAGAGATTACTAAATAATTCTTTCTTTTCTATTTAAACAAAATGGTCTAACATATTGCCAGGTGTCTTTGAACTATTGGGCTATTCATATCTCCATATTTAATCTATTAAAAAAATCTACTTCACCAAATTCAGATTAAATTCTCCAAAACAGGAGAGTTTTAAAATACCTTAAAAAGTAGAAATTGTTCTTTTTACTGTAATTATATAAGTCTGCTCTTTAAGTTCAGATTCTTAAACCAGAATATGATCTATAATCTAGTCTGCAGGTTGCATTCAACACTCATTCATTCAACATATCTTGAGTGTTGCCTATATGTCAGGGACCATACTAAGCTAGAAATACAGATAAAAATACACTGATTATAAATTAACTTATACCAATCAAAAAGGTTTTTATATTAAAATTAACTCTCTAGTGTAAACTTCCTGCTACTGAAGTAATCATTAATTTAATGGTCGATTTACAACAAACTACAATATATATTTTGAAATTATGTTAAAAAAAATATTGCAGATGAAATCCTTTTTGCAAAAGAAAATGTATCTGAATGTATTTTAAAATTACATTTTTGGGAATTACCTGTCGGTCCAGTGGTTAAGACTTGGTGCTTTCAGTGCTGTGGGCCCAGGTTCGATCCCTGGTTGGGGAACAAAAATCCTGCAAGACACGTGGCGCAGCCAAAGCAAACAAACAAAAAAACAAAAGAAAAAAATTACATTTTTGATACATTCAGAACAATTATAAATCAAATTACTTTAATGGTCGATTTACAACAAACTACAATATATATTTTGAAATTATGTTAAAAAAAATATTGCAGATGAAATCCTTTTTGCAAAAGAAAATGTATCTGAATGTATTTTAAAATTACATTTTTGGGAATTACCTGTCGGTCCAGTGGTTAAGACTTGGTGCTTTCAGTGCTGTGGGCCCAGGTTCGATCCCTGGTTGGGGAACAAAAATCCTGCAAGACACGTGGCGCAGCCAAAGCAAACAAACAAAAAAAAAAAAGAAAAAAAATTACATTTTTGATACATTCAGAACAATTATAAATCAAAGTACTGAATCTATTGAGAAAAAATTTCAGAAAACATAACAATTCTGGCATAGAAATTGTGTGAAATTTTGACTTTGATTTTCAGGTAACTTAATTACTAGGTTAAATGTGTCAATAACCCTTTCCTTAGTATGTGCTGAAATGAGGTGGTCAAGACTGAAATAAGTTATTTTATTTAAAACTCTTCTTTTTGCTGATTTCTGTAGAAACTTATTGAGGTAACTTGTATCTTGAATATTTATTAAATACTCCAGTAATCTCTACTACTTAATAATGAGAAGAGACACTGCCAAAAAATCATTATGAGATTACACAATATATGTGTAGGTTTCCAATTTTTCCCCAGAAGTGGAATTACATTGTTCATAAATTGTTTAAAATTTAGGAGACAGTGGTGAGATAACAGTCTGGAAAATTTCACTTATTCATCAATGTAGCTTGGGGAAACACCTTCAATAGAAGCTCCAAATGATTATTAGACAGAGTACATTGCCCGGCTCAAATCTTAACCTTCTACCTTACCATTTTCCTCAGTTTCTTGTACTACATAGATTATATCGCTTCTAATTCTCATGTTCTGTTATTGATATTCAAAACACTTTCCCACCTTCTGAAATAGAAGTTAATCTATATAAAATGTTTCCTAAATTAAACTTTGTTGTTATAATATTTCCAATACCCCTTATCCAAAATTTTGAATTCTAAAAATTTCTGAAAAACAAGACCTTTTTTTTTTCTTTTTTCCTAGTACATCAGGCAGGGAGGGAAAGGTCCTTTCCTGAATCTAATTTGGTGGCAAAATGTAATCAGAAGGGTTGTGAGGCTATCAAAAATCTTTAGTTCATAGTTTTCATGTGAACACGTATGCTTTACTAAAAAGCAGTTTGTTTACAGGGCATTACCCACAATGCCCTGGAGATGCTAGGTAACAGACTTCAAAAGGACCACCGATATACTGACCAATATGTATGAAGAGAGAATGATATATTCACCAGATAACTAAAGGAGGTAGGGATATTTATATCACAATCGAAAAAAGGATAATAACTTCAGTTACAGAAGCAATGGAAACAGGTAGTCTAGAATTAACTACAGAGGATAGACATCTTATTGGAGAATGAGTATTCATAAACACTCATTGCTTAAATCTTATTATGCTAATACATTCTTTATTCTTAATTTTTGAAGTTTGACTATGTCTTCAAAAGGAAGAATAGATATTTTGCCTAGACTTGAACCAAAAGCGTTGGTGTCACATTTATGTTCCTTTACACATCTTAATGAGTTGAAAGAAAATTTAAACGTTAAAATAAATATTCAGAATTTTAATCCTCTGGGTGTCTCCTTCCCATTTTTATGTGCATGTGTATATATCTCTTTCTGTGTGTATAACTTTAAGAATACATATATATGTGTATATATATATATACTTTATATATTTACATATTTTTGAATATATGACAAATATGCTAGAAATGTGTGCATAGAGAAAACAATTTAAATGCAACAAGAGTTATTACTTATTCACTATAATTAAACTATAAAGTATTATTTATTTCACAGCCTGTCAATTTTTAGGGCTGAAATTTATAAATGTTCTTTAACGCGAAAAGGGGAATAAAAAACCCTTACATCATATATAGGTAAACATCTTTTTTCTGCTGCAGCTTATATGTAACATTAAGTGCACTGAAGTTTTAATTAATTTTAAGCTTTGTGACCATAGTATGCAACTTCCTTTAACAGAAATTGTTTCTGAATTATTTTATATGATTGAATTTTAAAGAAAAACAACTCATTAAGAAACTCCTATTAAATGATGTACTTGCGCTAATTAGGTAAGAATAAAGATTGATCTCAATGTATTTTGATAGTTGGGATCATATCTGTTACATAAAATTATATATCCTAAGCAGTAAGATTTAATAAATGTATTTTTTACATATTGCTTCATTTTTCAAACATGTAGTAGTGTGAACTAATTGAATCAAGTTGAAAAAAACAGAGGTTGAAGAAGAAAATGTGTTCAACTTTTAATATTTGGGTAATCTGAGCGAATGGTATGTCAAAATTTTTTGTAGTTTATTTGCTACTTTCCTCTAAGTCTGAAATTATATAAAATTGGATAGATAGATGAGAGAGAGAGAGAGAGAGAGAGAGAGAGAGAGAGAGAGAGAGATGTTTATTTTCTGCTGAATTCCACCCTTAGTGGCTAGCCTTCTTATATATTTGGTAATCTTGCTTTATGAAGTAATATTTCAGTCTTATTTATGGAAGCTCTGCATGCCCATTTTGTATATGATTTATTCATAGAGAATTTGTTTCTTCTGCTGCTGAGACTGTTGGCCGGTGGAGAGGTTCTTGCTTTTGCTCTAGGTTAGGATTAATCAGAGGCCCTAGCTAGGGAAAATTTCACTTATTCATCAATGTAGCTTGGGGAAACACCTTCAATAGAAGCTCCAAATGATTATTAGACAGAGTACATTGCCCGGCTCAAATCTTAACCTTCTACCTTACCATTTTCCTCAGTTTCTTGTACTACATAGATTATATCGCTTCTAATTCTCATGTTCTGTTATTGATATTCAAAACACTTTCCCACCTTCTGAAATAGAAGTTAATCTATATAAAATGTTTCCTAAATTAAACTTTGTTGTTATAATATTTCCAATACCCCTTATCCAAAATTTTGAATTCTAAAAATTTCTGAAAAACAAGACCTTTTTTTTTTCTTTTTTCCTAGTACATCAGGCAGGGAGGGAAAGGTCCTTTCCTGAATCTAATTTGGTGGCAAAATGTAATCAGAAGGGTTGTGAGGCTATCAAAAATCTTTAGTTCATAGTTTTCATGTGAACACGTATGCTTTACTAAAAAGCAGTTTGTTTACCGGGCGTTACCCACAATGCCCTGGAGATGCTAGGTAACAGACTTCAAAAGGACCACCGATATACTGACCAATATGTATGAAGAGAGAATGATATATTCACCAGATAACTAAAGGAGGTAGGGATATTTATATCACAATCGAAAAAAGGATAATAACTTCAGTTACAGAAGCAATGGAAACAGGTAGTCTAGAATTAACTATAGAGGATAGACATCTTATTGGAGAATGAGTATTCATAAACACTCATTGCTTAAATCTTATTATGCTAATACATTCTTTATTCTTAATTTTTGAAGTTTGACTATGTCTTCAAAAGGAAGAATAGATATTTTGCCTAGACTTGAACCAAAAGCGTTGGTGTCACATTTATGTTCCTTTACACATCTTAATGAGTTGAAAGAAAATTTAAACGTTAAAATAAATATTCAGAATTTTAATCCTCTGGGTGTCTCCTTCCCATTTTTATGTGCATGTGTATATATCTCTTTCTGTGTGTATAACTTTAAGAATACATATATATGTGTATATATATATATACTTTATATATTTACATATTTTTGAATATATGACAAATATGCTAGAAATGTGTGCATAGAGAAAACAATTTAAATGCAACAAGAGTTATTACTTATTCACTATAATTAAACTATAAAGTATTATTTATTTCACAGCCTGTCAATTTTTAGGGCTGAAATTTATAAATGTTCTTTAACGCGAAAAGGGGAATAAAACCCTTACATCATATATAGGTAAACATCTTTTTTCTGCTGCAGCTTATATGTAACATTAAGTGCACTGAAGTTTTAATTAATTTTAAGCTTTGTGACCATAGTATGCAACTTCCTTTAACAGAAATTGTTTCTGAATTATTTTATATGATTGAATTTTAAAGAAAAACAACTCATTAAGAAACTCCTATTAAATGATGTACTTGCGCTAATTAGGTAAGAATAAAGATTGATCTCAATGTATTTTGATAGTTGGGATCATATCTGTTACATAAAATTATATATCCTAAGCAGTAAGATTTAATAAATGTATTTTTTACATATTGCTTCATTTTTCAAACATGTAGTAGTGTGAACTAATTGAATCAAGTTGAAAAAAACAGAGGTTGAAGAAGAAAATGTGTTCAACTTTTAATATTTGGGTAATCTGAGCGAATGGTATGTCAAAATTTTTTGTAGTATATTTGCTACTTTCCTCTAAGTCTGAAATTATATAAAATTGGATAGATAGGAGAGAGAGAGAGAGAGAGATTTTTATTTTCTGCTGAATTCCACCCTTAGTGGCTAGCCTTCTTATATATCTGGTAATCTTGCTTTATGAAGTAATATTTCAGTCTTATTTATGGAAGCCCTGCATGCCCATTTTGTATATGATTTATTCATAGAGAATTTGTTTCTTCTGCTGCTGAGACTGTTGGCCGGTGGAGAGGTTCTTGCTTTTGCTCTAGGTTAGGATTAATCAGAGGCCCTAGCTAGGGCTACTCAAGTCTCTACCCACTTCTTGCCTCATGATCAGATTTTTATTGCTTGTGTTTGTTTGTTTGTTTGTTTATCTGCGGGTGGGGGAGGAAAGTTCACTGACAGTCTCTTTCACTGAGACCAGCAACCTGACAGAGCGTGTCCTGTAAGGAGACGTGTCTTGGAGGAGGGGAGTCCCTTAGACCTCTTACTCACCTGTGATTCTGGAAGCAGAAGAATCATATTTATCAAGTGAATTTTGTTTATTTTATCAATAGGAAAGACAAGTTTAAAAGTTTGGTAACAGTTTAACTAATTTAACAGTTTAACTAATTTAATTTGGTAACAATTTAACTAATGTCTTGACAAAACAGGCTTTCTAATACACTATTTCTTGTAATATAAAGTTAGAAAGACATTGGAGGGAAAATGTTGGCAATGCATCAATATTCAAAATTCATATTATATCACAAAGACTTTATTCTTAAATTTAATTATTCATTTTTAGAATTTATTAAAATTTATGTATTAAAATCTATTACTAAAAATGTAAAATTATTCAACACTAAGTAGTTAAGATGAGGTCATTAGGATGGGCCTTATCCAATAACTGATGTCCAAGGGGGAACGTGGACACAGAGACACACACACACAGGGAGAGTGCCATGCAAAGATCACGGCAGAGATTGAGATCATGCTTCTACAAACCAAGGAATGCTAACGATTGCCAACAAACCACCAAAAGTTAGGTGAGAAGCATGGAACAGATTATCTCTCACATCCCTCGGAAGGAACCAGGCCTGCCAATGCCTTGATTCTGGACTTCTGGCCTTCCGAACTGTGAAACAATAAATTTCTGTTAAGCCATTTAGTTTGTGATACTTTGTTTTAGTATCCCTAGAAAAGTAATATCCTAGGAATTAAGGAAACATCAGTGTTCAATAGTTATTTTAATGGAATTTTTTTTCTTTTTGGCTTGGAGGTAGCCTAATGTACTAAATGATTATTACTTGTTTATTTCTGATTAAATATTAATGATGTCACGTCTTTTTGGAAAGTCCAATAGACTATTTTTCATTTTTTTAACATATGAAGTAGCCCAAATAAGATATATTCATATGTATATTTTACATAGTGGGTTTCAAATTTTTAAAATTTATCTGATCAGATCCATCATGTTAATGAAGTATACTTAATTATAAATGCTATTAAAGCTTCATTTTATAAAAATAGACAATTATAATTATGAAATGCATGCACCATTTTATCTGATTGACAGCACTGAAGAAGTTTCACTGTGTAGATTATGTTAAAAGCATATCACATACTTTCTGTACCTCATAAATTACTTATATTTCCGAAGAATTATTTGCACAGATACTTAGGCAATATGGGGATATCAGCCCTTCTGAACTTTGGAAGTAAATTCGCCTATGTGTCACTTTGTCTTGTAGAAAGCGTATGAAGAAGAATTTGAAAGATTTTCCATGCAACTGGATGACACAAATTTTGCCAGAAAGTAGCAAAAAAGTTTTTCTCTTTAAGTTCCTGGAAAGGCAGCTTTTAGGAGTACATTATTTCACCATTACCTGAAAAAAAGTTAACTAACTGTGTTCTTCATAGAATAGAACAAAGGGGAAAAGATTGTAATAATCTGAGGTATTAAATAGTTACTTCCTAATGGAATGAGCCTTTGAATTTTATTTTTTTTTAACTAGGCTGAGTGTGTAGAAGACTCAATGGGAATATTTCTATGAGCTCTAACAGTGTCTATCAGAGTAGGATATGTGACCAGATGATAGTACTATGGGAGGAAAACTAACATTTATTCAAATACATTTTATCTAAAATAATAAATGATACCTACTATGAAAACTTTACTGATATTTCATATGTGGATTGGCTCTGGAGTCCTCAGTAGGTCGGCCAGTCAGACAGGCATGTATCACATAGCACAGGCAAAATTTTGTAAGGGAAGCATGGCAGATTGCCCAAAAAACAAGAGGGTACCAAAAAGCATCCTTATATTTTATTCGTGTAGTATGTGATGAAATAATATAATTTTTATGCAGCAGATAAGTTTTACTAATAGCTTATCTTTTAAAAAAATTGGCTGAAAAAGAGTCTGCAAAGAATTCTGAGAAAGAAAATCCTGGTAATACTAGAATTAATAAGCAAACACTCTCACTCACCTCCCCACAAAAAAGCAAAACGTATTTTCCGCTAACTTGCATGTGCTTTTCTCAGTAATGGTATAATATAAAAACAATGGTATATTTAACCACATTTGATTGGAAAATCGTCTGAAAAACTGAAAAACTCAAAATGATGATTTAAAGTATGATTTTTTTTGTCTACTAACACTAAAGATAAACATCTTGGCTTCTCTGGTGGCGCAGTGGTTAAGAATCCGCCGGTAAATGCAGGGGACACGGGTTCGAGCCCTGGTCCCGGGAGATCCCACATGACCTCCCCACAAAAAAGCAAAACGTATTTTCCGCTAACTTGCATGTGCTTTTCTCAGTAATGGTATAATATAAAAACAATGGTATATTTAACCACATTTGATCGGAAAAATCATCTGAAAAACTGAAAAACTCAAAATGATGATTTAAAGTATGATTTTTTTTGTCTACTAACACTAAAGATAAACATCTTGGGCTTCTCTGGTGGCGCAGTGGTTAAGAATCCGCCTGTCAATGCAGGGGACACGGGTTCGAGCCCTGGTATTTTTTTTGTCTACTAACACTAAAGATAAACATCTTGGCTTCTCTGGTGGCGCAGTGGTTAAGAATCCGCCGGTAAATGCAGGGGACACGGGTTCGAGCCCTGGTCCCGGAAGATCCCACATGCCGCAGAGCAACTAAGCCCGTGCGCCACAACTACTGAGCCTGCACTCTAGAGCCCACGAGCCACAACTATCGAGACCGCGTGCCACAGCTACTGAAGCCTGCGCGCCTAGAGCCTGTGCTCCGCAACAAAAGAAACCACTGCAGTGAGAGGCCCGCGCCCTGCAACGAAGAGTAGCCCCCGCTCGCTGCAACTAGAGAAAGCCGGTGCACAGCAAGGAAGACCCAACGCAGCCATAAATAAATAAATAAAATTTTAAAAAAAATCTTACATTGTGCATTGAAATATTATTTGATAATAATAAATATAAGGCCCTTACAAAATAACATTTTTTTAGAAAAAGTGTAAAAATATGTGCAACCCTTAGAAACTTAGTTTTGCAAAGAATAATATAATTGAAAATAATGGCCCAATTTTATATTGAAATTGTGAGTGACATTGAGTTCAAATCCATGCAGTGGACATCAAAATTCACTGTGTATCCTTGAACATTTAAAATATCCTGCCATGCCCATGTGAACTTTCTGTGCTGCCTAGGGTATTTTGATACACTCTTTGGACACATTAGCTCTGCATTATCAAGCTCTCATATCTCTGTGTTTCTACAAAGACATTGTTTTTAAAATTTTTATTGAAGTATAGTTGATTTACAATTGTTGTGTTAGTCTCAGGTGTACGGTGAAGTGATTCACTTATACACATATTTTTTTTTCAGATTGTTTTTCATTGTAGATTATTACAAAATATTGAGTATAGTTCCCTGTGCTATACAGTAGGTCCTTGTTGGCTATCTACTTTATATATACTAGTGTGTATCTGTTAATTTCAAACTCCTAATTTATCCCTCCCCCCTTTTCCCCTTTGGTAACCGTAAGTTTGTTTTCTACATCTGTGAGTCTATTTCTCTTTTGTAAATAAGTTCATTTGTATCATTTTTTAGCTATTATATAAAGAGATATTATAATAGCTATTTTTCAGTGAGTATCTACTATATAATGACTCTTTAGTACATTTATTTGAATCTCACACCAACAGTACAGGATAGGAACTCTCACCCCTATCAAGGACCCAAGATATCAAGAGTCCAGTGTTGTACAACTAGTTATTACAGGATCTGGGTATTTGAAACAAAGAATATTTGAGCTTATTTTTCCTGTTGTACTGGATCAACTTTCAGTAACACAGGGCTTCTCCAAGAGCAATATGAGAATCCATAAGCAAGAAGTGCTAATTATCGATATAATTCTGAACCAGTAATAAGTTACTCATTAAAGCCCACACTTGAAAAATATTAAATTTCTGGCTAAGACTGTTGTGTGTGGAGCTACCAGTTCCTCACCACCATACCAATATGACATCCCTAAAGGAAGTAAGTGCCAAGTTCCAGTGTCTACCTAGAGTCTTGACGACAGTATAGAAAAGAGATAGGTACCTCTTCATGATATTCTTCAACAAACTAAGAAAATAGTTTTTCTCTAGAAAGTCTTCGACTTTTAGAAATATTTGAAAAGACCCTGTGGCAAAATAAATGACTTTCTGAAAGATCTGCTTACCATATTGCTACATAAGGAGATGAGCACTTTACAGAGAGACTGCACTAATTACAGTAATAATAGTGCCATTTTTATAGTACTTTGCTCAACACTCAATGCCTACCATGAAAATAATAAACTTTACTGTCATTTTATAGGCAGATTGACATTGGAGCCCTCAGTAAGTCTTCCTATCAGATAGGCATGTATCACAAAGCAAGATGAGGTTTACTAAGGAAAACAAGGCAGAACAGCCAAAATGTAAAAGAAGGTACCCCAAACATCCTCATATCCTTTTTTTTTTTTTTTTTTTGCGATGCGCGGGCCTCTCACCGTTGTGACCTCTCCCGTTGCGGAGCACAGGCTCCGGACGCGCAGGCTCAGCGGCCATGGCTCACGGGCCCAGCCGCTCCGCGGCACGTGGGATCCTCCCGGACCGGGGCACGAACCCGCGTCCGCTGCATCGGCAGGCGGACTCTCAACCACTGCGCCACCAGGGAAGCCCCTTTCCTCATATCTTTATATCTATGTCATGAAGTAAACTTGCATTGTATTATTCTAACCACACACAAAGAAAACGATTTAGGTCGTATATGAAGCAAATAAACTCAGGACCCAGTGGACTCAGGACTCAAAGCCATGGTTTCACACCAAACTGCAAGACATTGCCATGCCGCTTCTCCCATTGTGGCATTTTTAACAGCTGCTTTAGTAAATAGATTGTTTTCTGAGTAGATTTTATATTGATTTTCGTTGAGTAAATTATATATAAGGTGGCATAAATATTTTAATTTCTTTATGTACTTTAGGATAATCTCGGACGCAAATATTTATATTCAAATGCATCCTTAACACAGTCTATTTCTTCTCTTACTGCATGTAGGGGAATGCTAGTAAGACATGCCAAGTGTGTTACGTAAAAAGAAAAAAAATGTTTCAGTATTTTGATGATCTGCAGACATAATCCGGATATGTATACATAGCCTAGGCCTGTACATGTAACTGATTAAGGGGTTATGTTAGCCCAGTCAGTAAAAAAAAAAAAAATCAGTCATATTTGTATCCAGGTAGAGAATGCTGTATAACTTCACAGCCATAGAATGCTTGATTAGCCCCTCTTTATCCCACTCTCTAGTTGGTCACTTATTTAATCTGTTTTATTCACCAACTCTTGTCCAGAAACAACTCTTTTAAAGGTCTTCAATAACTTTCTAACACTAAATTAATGAGATTTATTTAGTCTTTGACACCATTGACATAGTTCCAATTTTAGATTAGCCATTAGCCACTCCATAAATTTATATTTTCACTTCTAACCTCAAACCCCAGCAACAAAAACTATGAGTAGTAACCTTCTTTCTTAAATGTTTTCCACAGGAATAATGAATATTTAGCCTATTTACATGTATATTTGTCTACTTTTATCTATTAGCTGTAAGCCCTTTGAGGCTAGAGAATCTTATTTTTCTTTACAACCTGAAACATGGTAATAACGCAATAAATATATGCTGAGCTAATTAGCTAACTGAGAAAATAATGAAATGTCTTTAGATTTTGACATTATTGTTCACATCTCATAATGCTGCCCTTCATGTATCCCATGCCACCTCTTTCTTTTGGCTCAGTACCTAGAATATTTATTATTCCTTTCATGAACCCGTTGTCTTTTCCCATTCTGTTGACCATGTTCTCTTTAAAATTTTGGGTGTTCTCTTCTTCATTGTGTAGACTCTTCTCCATAGTATTCTTATTCTTATTTTTCCTACAGATTCTTTCCACATTAATTTAATATGCACAGGAGATGTTCTGGATCAGAAATAGATTTACTATTAATTACTTCACAGTAGAGAATTGTGTTGTATCCCTTGCCCCAGTGCTTACTTGTGGGTAACACAAAAAGAGCCGTACCAAATACCCCATATGACTTGTCAAGTATTCCATTTGTGAAGAGTAAGGGAAAAAATTTTTTTTTCCTTTGCTTCTGAAGAGGAAGGAAGCAGGCCTCCTTGAAAACATAAATGGTCTGAGTCATTTATTGGTGTGTAAGTAAAATATCTGCAGCAGCCAAACAGTCCAGGTCTCTTGTTTGAGATACAGAGATATCTCCAAGTTTGGGGACTTTATTCCTTTTCATTTGTAAATACCTAGGTAGCTGGCTCCCTGGCCATCCTAACCCCATAGAGCTTAATTGTGAGACCTAGTCTGAGCTGTACCCATTTGTCCTTCTAAGGGAGGTAAGGGATTTAATTGTCCCTCAGATCATCAAAGTAATTCAGTAGACAAATGGCTACAGATACAATCTCATGTCACATAGGAGTCTCAGGAGTCTAGGACATTGCAGGAGCACTGAGAGATCTAGGAAGGTTTTATTTCTCTATGCTAAGGAATTAAAAATTCAGTAATCTTTCAGTCAAGGATTGCTAGGAAATCACACTATTGATATATTACAAGTGCACCTCAAAATATATCCATAAATATGACATATTGAAGTTTGTGGTAATAGCGAAACTAGAATTATAATTTTCAAAATATAGAAGAGTTAAATACATTCTTCTGTATTTGGCAGCTATATTGCTAAGTACTAGCCTTCAAGGATGACACAAATTTTATTAGCCTCTAAGACAATTTAGCAGATCTTCAGGTCCCTTATATACCCACTCTTTCTCACCAAATAAGAATCATTCATCTTCTGAAATCCCATAAACTCTACCTCCCTTTTTGTTGTTATTTGTAAAGCATGCTCATCATGTGTGAATTGATTTATCTTTACTCTTGATTTCTGATATTGAGATGCTTCCTGACTTTTTATCATAAGTACACATTCTTCATATGCATACATCCAGCCTTGAATTTTAAAATATAACTAATGAGAGAACTGAACTGCTTCATCATCTTATCTCTTTAATCTTGTTCAATAACATTTTTCACCCTTTCTAACAGCACTCCTATTTTATTCAGTATCTTCAAAACTCAAATTAGTAGGAGAAAGCTTTGATGTTAGCTTTCTTTTGACAGAAGATCACTGAGCATGATCTTGTCTGAATCCTTCCCACTGCATGCTGAAACACCATTTCATTTGCATTTTATTGTTATGTGACCTAAACAAGTTCTCATGCAAGGATAACAGCCCGAGGGTGGCATTGATCTTTTATTCAGTCTCAGCTTTTTGTTTGTTATTTTATTAATAATATTTTTTAGTCCAGGAATGTCCATTTGGTTCCATTTTGTTGTCTGTCTCTCTCCTGAGATCTGAGAGTCCTTTGTGAGATTTGCATTCTCTGAAACCATGTTCAGTTGAGAATAGTTACAAAAGATGCTTTAAGATGTTGTCTGTTAGTGCCAATACCTTGTTTATTTCATATCAGATAGCTCAATTAGAATTTTTGGACAATTAACTTTTGAACTCAGTTAGCATTCTCTGCTCTTGAGAATGTGTCACATTCTTTCTTTCTTCATTTTTCAGTTAATTTCGATTGTGTCCTTGATACTGAAAAGGTCAAGTTGTGGGGATTCTGGGTCCTGTTATTTTTTTTTTGTCAGCATTTTTTCCTTAATTTTAGCAAGAAATATTTGTCTAAGCTTAAACTGTGGACTTCTTCTTGAGTAGCATCTCTGGTCTCAATTCCCATCCAGTTCCTTCAGCTGGCTGGTTTGCATCTGTTTCACCCATGGTTCAAGGTTCAGTCTGTCGACTGAAAAAAAAAAAACCACAACACAAGAGCTTTGAGTTTTAGTTTTATTCGAGGACTTAAACTGAGGACTGTAGCCCGGGAGACAGCCTCTCAGATAGCTCTGAGGAACTGCTCCAAAGGGTCAGTATACGTGTGATTTTGGCGAAGGAGGTTTGTGCAACCAATCATACGTCTCCGTAGAAGATTACTGCTAGTCACAAGGAGCAGATGACTGCATTAATGATTTGAGTGCTTTTCTAGGTATGAAAAGATGCAAGAAATTGGGTTCATAAATTTTTTTCCTGAAAATATCTAACTGTCTACAGGCCTGTTCTGCCAGTTTTTCCCAGAGCACAGAGTGCTCCTTCCTGATCTCTGCCCTGAGCTCCTTTCATGGGGTGTGAAAGGTCAGTGACTGCAGTAGCTGATGACTTCATTTTTGTAGAACCAGGTGGTGAGCTACACTTCTTTAGTTGTCAAGTCAAAATGCGGAGGGGCCTGGTTTGGAAAACCCCTCTTTAGCATTTTTCCTTCTGAAATTCTTCTAATCTTTTCAACGTTCATAGTTACTCAGCTTCTCGTTCCAGTTTTCCAGGAGAGGAAGACTGGTCTTCCCAGTGTGTACCCAGCAGGTACTGTATACGCCACACGGACTGCTCCTGGTTTTAGATTAAGACCCACAGAAACATGCAGGGACTTGTTCACTTCCCCTTCTCTCCTCAAAGTGCATTGCATCCTCCATCAGAATCTTTCTGCTTCTGTGACTTCTGCATTATCTGCATATCTTTTGGTTTGTTCATTTGTTTTACCGTAAATTTCATACCAGTTGATTTTTAGTCCATCATATCAGGAATCAGAATCAGTACCTGTTACTGAGAAACCCAACATATTAATTTTTTTTTCATGGGCAAAATATACTCTGAAGTATTTTCATAGCTTTTTTAAAATTTCTGAATTATTGCATTGGACTTAAAATTATAAGTGATGATTGCTTGCAGCTAAGAATTATTATTACAGCAGTATTTTTAACTTTGTTGAAACAATATTGTCCACTCTGAAATACAATATAGTAGGTGATCAAGTACTTATATATCTATGAGGAAGCACAGATCTAAGTCTAATACTAGGGTAAGCTCATTTTTATTGGAGAGATAATCAACCTTTTACATATTCATTTTCTTCATCTATAAAATGAAAATAAAATTTTCTATCTAAGAGATTCCCATTAAATTAGATAGCATATGTAAATTATGCAGTAAAGTTTCTGGAATAGAACCAATAGTAAAAAAATAAACATTATTACTCCTTACCCAGTAACTTCCATTCATTTCCAGGGAGCATAGTACTTTTAAAAAATATATATGGGTTTAGTAAATAACTACCCCTGCAGCTACTGTACATATCACAAAAACAAAACAAAGCAAAACCTGTTGAATTTAAGCCAGTCTACATGTGAGAAATAAGGGGAGTATTAATTTTCACATACCCATTGTATATTTTGTATGTATAGTATGCACACAGTGCCAAAAATCAAAATATTATCAATTTGAAATGGTATATAAATAGATAGGGCCAATCAAAACAAAGAGGATTATTTAAGTCTATTTTCTAACCTGTGAAATATTTATATTAGATTTAACGGTCATTTTTTTGGAGGGAGGTAGGCTGTTGAGAAAGAGATAGAATTAGTGGGAAGTAGCTTGAGGAATTTATATAATTTGGGAGCTTATATATTTTCATACACGTTGTTTTCATTACCTTCGCTCTGACCCGCAATGGTGAAACCTTTCTATTTACTTGACATTTATCTGTTGGAAGAGGAGAGAAGATCTCCTCTCCTCTAGTAGCATCATCTTCTTGAAAACAAACAAAACAGTAAGCACATAATTTTCAACTTGACTACAAAGATGTAAAATTCATTCGAAGTATTGCAGGTTTTATGATTTCTTTAAAAAATGAGGATGAGAAGAGGATTGTATGTGAGGGTCACTACTAAAAACTCTAGCTAATAGCTCTGTACAAATTCAGGGCCAATTAAGTATCACATCCTAAATACAAGGAAAATAATCTATGTCCTTATCAGGAATCCCTTAAGTGATAAAAAGGCTTTTCTGATGATAAAATGAAGTGTTTTGACTGGATGGTTCAAGGACTTCTTTTAATCTACAAGGTCTGCTATTTTTTCTAACCCTAAATATGTCATCAATGTTGCCATCACCAGTCACAATATCTGGTATATAATTGGTGCTCAGTCAATATTTATTAAAAGAATGATAAGCAAATATATACATGTGTGAATTTTTCTGTTTCAGATTTTAAAATATCAAGGTGAGAAAAACCATGCGAAGATCTTATTCAAAAACATTACCTTTAAAATAAGGTAGAGTCAAATTTAACCAGAATGTGCTGTAACAAATTTAGAGAGAGGAAAAAACCCAGAAAATATGAAAATAGAGATTTGTTAAATAATTTAAGGTTTCCTCCAACTCAGTGATTTCAATAGTATTTCATTTTTAATAGATATTTCCAAAAGTCCTGATTGCTAGTAGCACATAACCCGTGATTTCCAGAAAATACAAGAAAGATTTCAATTCTTTATACTCTTGCCATGTAGAACACTGACTCCAGGGTACTACTGGCCCAGAATGGACAAGATTGAGGTCAGGGGTGAGGTTGCATAAAGGTAATTGCTCTTTGAGTTGAAAGGTTTTGTGGTATTCTGGAATTAATGAGTCAACAAGTCTCCCTTCCCACCCCACCATCAAACTAGGCACACCTAGTTTGTGTTAAGAGATACTCCCTTATTAGAGAAAAATGTAAATATATAATCAAAGCCAGAAACTCTAAGCAAGATGATAGATGAAGCATTAGTGACAGCTTTTGCTTCGGAGTAAATGGTTCACTCGATATCATGTGCTTACACATTTTTCACATGAACAGTTTTGCCAAATGAATAGTTTTTGCGTCAATATATTGGGTTCACATTTGCAACCTGCTCTTTAACAAAATGCATTAACAGCAGGGCTCAAAAATGAAGAGTTTGCGATGGCAATACCACCTCCCTGTTTTTTTCTAATTCCTTTTATGAGAGCCAAGAGGAAATGTGGTCAGCCTTAAAAATAATTTTATGGAGAAGAAAGTATAGAGCTTCAAATAATAGAAGTGATGGTTGTAAAATCTGGGGAAAACTGGGATAGTTAAATTTTTGTATCTATGATTTGATATCAGTGGACATTTTGTATAGTTGGGAATAAAAGAAAATTAAATGTTTTGACATAATAAGAAAAATATCTTCTGAGAAAAGTATGCACAGGCATGAATACATAGTTCTTAGGCTCTGCCTTAGTTAAGTTTCAGAGAATGCTGTTTTGGCTTTGTTTGTTTGTTTGTTTTCATTAGAATTAAGGAGTGCTGTGAGAGCACAGCTATTCAGAGAGAAAGAAAAAACATAGTTGGTCAACTAATGTGAAGGAGCTAGTAGATGACAAAGAAATCTAAACCTAAACTGAGAAGACAGCAGATATTATTCTTTTTTAGAAAATATAATATCCATCAATAGAGGACAATTATTATTACTGATAAAGAAGCGATGCCATTTTCTTCCTTTCCTCTACACCTTTTTCTTCTTGTTCTTGTACCTGTATTTTTATGTATAGGACTATTTTTCTATATGAGGGACCTTGTACCTGTACCTTTTTAATCACAGCAATGCTTGCTCACATCTACTTAAACCAACTGATTAGTTTTCCAAAAGATTCATTTATCACAACAGTAAAGGCAAAGGGTAACATATGGACTGACTCACATAATTTGTTTACCAAGACTGTGATTGGTATAGAGAGAAAGAAACATAAGGGCTTCCCTGGTGGCGCAGTGGTTGAGAATCTGCCTGCCAATGCAGGGGACACGGGTTTGAGCCCTGGTCTGGTAAGGTCCCACATGCCGCGGAGCAACTAGGCCCATGAGCCACACTACTGAGCCTGCGCGTCTGGAGCTCGTGCTCTGCAACAAGAGAGGCCACGACAATGAGAGGACCGCCCACCGCGATGAAGAGTGGCCCCCGCTCGCCGCAACTAGAGAAAGCCCTCGTGCAGAAACGAAGACCCAACACAGCCAAAAATAAATAAATAAATAAATAAATAAAAATACAATTTGCTAAAAAAAAAAAAGTAGAGGAATTTTTTTTAAAAAAGGAGCTTCTTTTGAATATATTGAATATTTAAAAGATAGAAAAGCTGAAAATACAGAAGAAGCATTAAAAAAAAACAACAGACAGACCAGTAAGATAAATATTGTCTCATTTATCAGCCCATACCTACTAGCTTCTCTTTCCTACTAGATAATTTTCTATGCTTAATTTCTAAGTGATGTGTTTGTCAGACCATTTAAATATGCCTATGTCTCACAGCAATGACGAAGAACAGTAAAAACAAAAACAAACAAAAGAAACAACCTCTTTGTTAAACACTTTAGGAAAGTCTATAAGAGCGTGAAAGCCACCATGACAAAGAGGAAATATCCAATGTCACTGAAGTATTGGCCTTCCAAAGACATTCATATCTCCCTCCCTTCCACATTCATTAGTCTCCTTCATATTACCATGCAATGGGCAAGAAGGAAGCAATGAAATTTATTTTTCCTTTTATTAAAAATTCACTTTTGTATCTCCTGGAGAAACTAATATAGACATTTGCACACAATAGATTCTCAATAAATATAAAATTCAACAAAATTAAATTGTATTGACTTCGTAGGTCATTTGCATCTTACTTTTATTCAAGTATTTATTTTTCAAAAACATAAAATGTTAAAGCGAAGACACTTTAAAACTTGATCATTTTAATGAAATAAGCATTACCGATTGTCAAATAATTGAGCCAGCATGCAGAAGATTTTGTGTTTGATAGTGAGAAGAAGGGGTACTGTGTGGAAACCCTTAACAATTATAAATGTCAAAGATAAATGTAATATAATTCAGTGTTCTATAATCTATCCAAGACTGTACCCAAATTATTGTTATTCTTTAATATAATTTTGATTATGTTATTGTTAAATGGCCATATATGAACTGATTTATCTTAGTCCTATTGATTCATACAGCCATTGAACTAATGCAAACAAAACAGAATTGCACTGAATAAAATCACACCTACAAAATTATTGCTGTTTAAATAACTCAGACATTTAGTGACTATATCTCAAACTCACATTGCAAAACATAGAGATAAATTTCTATACAAAATTGACCTGGATCTACCACAAACATTAGATACACTTGATAATTAATTTTTCCTGATGTATTCATGTGGCTTCGAGGAGACGTCACTTGCCTGGCTTTGCTTCTATCCCATTGATTTCATTGTCAGTCCCTTTTCATTACTGTCCTCGCATATCAAAATGGTGGACTGTCTCAGATGTCAGAATTTGGCTCCTTTTTCCTCTGTCTTTACATGTTCCCTGAGAGATCTCTTCCCAGCTATGTGACCACTGGTTCTAGTGTATCCAAATTTACATGTTCATACTTCTTCCACGCCCAGATTGGTTTATCCAATTACCTACTAAAATTGGGTATGCTTATAGGTATCTCAAACTCAACATGTTCATCAACGATCTTCTAATATTTCCCCCAATATCTCCTTTACCTGAGTCTCCCCTTATCTCAGTTGATGGCAACACCATCCTTCCAGTTGCTCAAGACAAAAAAAAAAAAAAAAAAAAAAATCAGAGACAATCATGATTTTTCTTTTTCTCTCACAGACCGTAACACATATACAGTTCACCGGGAAATCCACAAGCTTCACTTCAAAACATATTCAGCCTTTCATTACTTTCCCTGCTTCAGCTGCCTCAGCCAACCCTCATCACCATCATCTTTTACCTGTATTATTGTCGACACTTCCAACTGACCTCCTTGTTTTCACCTTTGCTACTTCAGGTTTATTCTCAACATAGTAAGGTGTTATTTAACATGAGTTAGGTTATGTCTCTCATCTCAGAACTCCCCCACCGATCACCAGTTCAATCAAAGCCTAGAAGGCCCTAAGTTATCTTCCCTCTCTTCACATAACTACTGACAAAAACTGCCCCCCACCCCATCTCCTGGCTTTATCTCTTACTACTTTCCCCCTCACAGGTTTCCTTCCTGCTGCTTATATTTTTATTGAATGGATAAATAAGATCATCTCCCATGGTGGAGCCAGACAAATAAATTATACCAGTAAGCAAATATTATGTTATTTTTTACAGACTCAGTTTGTGTGGCCATTATCTTCACTAAAGAATTTTATAAAAGGCATAGAGAATATTCTTAACTATGTAAAATATAAAGAAAAAATTTTAACGTTTTACTTTCTCATAATGCTTTTTTTAAGCCTGTTATTAAAAAATACATGGGATATTATAAATAAATTCCATGATTAGATTGCACAGCTATACAGTTTGAAAACATAAAGGATGATTAGTTTTCTAAAATATGTTTGAGAGGTGTCATTAAGCATAAATTAGACAATCTTAATTTTCAAAGAAAGGTACAGTATTCTGAATTTCCTTGAAATTGCAGTCAAGCAAATTTAGCCATGTGTTAATGATGTATCTTTAGCATCAGTTGTCAGTAAATCATTCTTCCAAGTTGAGAGTAGAAAACATATGCTGGTTCTTATCACAGCAAGGCTCTAACTTACTTCACTGCAGGGCTAGAACATTATAAGCTACTAGAATTACCAGGCACATTTCATGTGAACGCACAGTAAAGACCACACTATGCTATACAGTGAAGTAAAAGAAAATGTTCTTTGGAAGCAGTCCAACATGCTGAGACTTGCCTATGATTTCCATATTAAACAGTACTGATGAGCTTGAAGAGATGAAATAGAAAATATATTCAAAGAGGATAAAGTAAAGGGCCACTAATCAGACAAAAGTAATTATGTAACTATTTAAAAAATTGTATTTTTGCAAAGTTTGTCTTGAATCAATGTAAAGCTCTTTTAAAATTTCAAATGCATGAAATAGGGTAGAAATAAGAGAAAACAGAAAAATTTTTGAATGTTCTATCTATCTGTCTATCTATCTCCATCTATCTGTCTATCTGTCTATCTCTCTATCTCCCCTTGTGATGAAAACTCAGGATTTACACTCTTAATGACCTATATACACATGTATATGTTATAAGATGGTGGTGAACTCTAGTTATCATGTTGTAAATTATATTCTCAGTACTTATTTATCTTATAACTTGAGGTTGTGCCTTTTGACTATGTTCATCCATTTCTCCCTATCCCACCCTTGCCTCCGGCAACCACAATCTAATCTCTTTTCCTCTGAGTTTGTTTTTGTTTGGTTTGGTTTGGTTTTAGGTTGCACATCTAAGTGAGAGCATATAGTATTTGTGTTTGTCTGACTTTGTTCACTTAGCATAGTGCCCTCAAGGACCATCCATGTCACAAGTAGCAGGATTAAATCATTTATATGGCTGAAAAATATCTCTCTCTCTGTCATCTACAACTCTTTTGTTCATTTGTCCGTCAATGGCAACTTAGGTTGTGACTATGTCTTGGCTATTGTAAATAATGTTGCTATGAACTATGAATATGGGGTGCAGATGTCTCTTCCATATAGTGTTTTCTTTTCTTCAAATATATTACCAGAAGTGGAATTGCTGGATTATATGGTAGTTCTATTTTTAATTTTTTGAGAAACCTCCATACTATTTTCCATAGTGACTGGACCAGTTTACATTCCAACCAACAGTGTACAGGGTTAACTTTTTTCCACATCCTTTCCAGCATTTTTTTTTTTTTTTTTTTTTGTGGTACGCGGGCCTCTCACTGTTGTGGCCTCTCCCGTTGCGGAGCACAGGCTCCGGATGCACAGGCTCAGTGGCCATGGATCATGGGCCCAGCTGCTCTGCGGCATGTGGGATCTTCCCGGACCGGGGCACGAACCCGTGTCCCCTGCATTGGCAGGTGGATTCTCAACCACTGCGCCACCAAGGAAGCCCTCCAGCATTTTTTATCTCTTGTCTTTTTGATAATAGACATCCTAACATGTATGAGTTGATATATCATTGTGGTTTTGATTTCAATTTTCCTGATGATTAGTGATGTTAAGCACTTTTTCATGTATCTGTTGGCCATTAGTATGTTAATTTTACGTGACGACTTAACTGGACTAAGGACTTAACTGGACTAATGCCCAAATAGTTGGTAAAATATTATTTCTGGTGTGTGTCTGTGAGAACGTTTCCAGAAGAGATTGGCATTTGAATTGGTAGACAGAGTAAAGATCACCCTCACCAATAGGGTTGGGCTTTGTCTAATCAGTTGAGGGCCTGAATAAAACCAAAATGTAGAAGAAGAGCAAATATGATCTTTGCTTGAGCTGGGACATCCTTCTTCTGCCCTCAAACATTGACACTTCTTGTTTTCAACCTTCAGATTCACAGTGAATTACACCACAGCTTTCCTGGTTCTCCAGCTTGCAGATGGCAGTTTGTAGGACTTTTTGGTTTTCATTATCACATTAACCTACTTGTATAATACATAGATAAATAAGTAAATATGTAAATACACACAGAGATAGATAGATATTCCCATTGGTTCTGTTTCTCTTGAGAACAGTGACTAATACATACATTAACCTCTATGTTCTTATATCTTGTTTCAATGTATAGCCTTTACAGTAGAGATCATCACTTTTTCTATCTCTACCCATAAATTAAGAATAAAATGTAAATATTGGGACAATGTCTAATGCTATTTTAGTGCCTCTCAAACCTCCCCATTTTTCTCCGCTAGTATACTTGAAGGGACAAATTGAATGCTCAGAAAATGTTTCCTGACCAATTGAATGAGTAAGTATATGGAGAAATGAAGAAGCATAGGCTTTGTCTCAAAAGGCAAAACATCTGTAGAGAAATATTTTGTGATGGTAAATTTTATGTGTCTACTTGGTTAGGCTGGTCCCCAGCTGTTTAGTCAAACACTAGTCTAGATGTTATCTTGGACAACATTTGTTGCTATGTATTTTGTAAATGTAATTAACATTTACAATCAGGTGACTTTAAGTAAAACAGATACCTTGCATAATATGGATACACCTGATCCAATCAGTGAAGGGCTTAAGAGCAAAAACTGAAGTTTCTCAGAGAAGGTTTCCAGGCTGTTGTCTTGTCCTATGGATTTCAAACTTGCCAAACTACAACTATGTAAGACAATTCCTTAGAATAAATCACATATATACTTTTAGATATAGTCTGTTATCCCATTGATTCTGTTTCTCTGGCGAACCCTGACTGATATAGATTTAATTTACGTCTATGGCAAATCTTATTTTGTCATTTTATTGATTGCTTACAGTATTATAATTGAAATAAAGTTGAGTAATATGATGTTTAAATTAAATGCTATGTGAAATTTAAAAATCAAGACACATAAAACTATGAAATTACGTTAGAATCATCTGTTTCTAAATGCTGTTTTAAATTGAGTTAAATCATGTTTTGATAATCTTATGTAACTATTTGTCTTTCATACAAACCCTAACTATTTATATCCAAACAATAATTTGATCAGACTTAATGTGATTCACTCTCAGTATAGCAGATCCATAAAAACTTAATCTTGTTTGGAAAAATTTTGAATAAACAATTTTGTTTATCTGACGTGGGCTTCATATTATTTAACGAGTATATAACCTGGAGAAAACTCACTTATATCTCCTTTGTAGTCATTTGCAGAGAATACATTAATTAATTCATGCATAATTATATATGATTGTTTTACTGCTTGTAAAGTTTTCTTTCAATTGATGGATTGAGCAAAAAAAGTAAGTATTGTTATTTTTGTTTTAGTAAAAAATATTTAAGAATAACATGGTGCATGATAATTTGACCCATTGAAAAGTATATTTTTAGGTGTCATGGTGCATATTTTTATAGGGCAGCAATGAAACATGCTCTATTATTTAGGTAAAATAATCGAGTACCAATTCCAGTGTGTGTGTGTGTGTTGGGGGGTGGGGGTTCCCCCACAGCACCAAGCCATTCTCTGACATCAGCTGAGTATCCTACAATTAAACTGAATTCTGACACTATCTACATGGAGCTAGCATCAGATCCCACAAATTAAGGGCTCAGTCCTATAAGCCTGCCCTCCCCCACCAACTTCAGATGCCAACTGCAAGTCCGGATTGTCACCTGGGCTTCTGATCATCCAACTATAGAGTACAAGTTCCAACAAAGCACTCCTCAGGTTTGATTAATTAGCTAGAGTGTCTTACAGAACTCAGAGAAACTTACCAGATTACTGGTTTATAATAAAAGGACATAACTCAAGACCAGCCGGATGGAAGAGATGCATTAGGCAAGGTATGGGGAAAGGACCAGGAGCTTCCATGCCCTCTCCTAGCATGCCAGCTCTCCCCAAACATCCACGTGTTCCCCAACCTGGAAGCTCTCTGAACCTTGTGCTACTGAGATATTATGGAGGCTTCCTTACATAGTCATAGTTGATTAAATCGTTGCCACTGGGATTGATTTCAACCTTTAGCCTCTTCCTGGAGGTCAGGAGGTGGGACTAAAATTCCAACACTCTAATCACATGGTTGGTTCCCCTGGCAAACAGCCCCCATCTTTAGGTGTAATCCAAAAGTCACTTGATTAAACTTGACTGATATGTGATTGAAGTGGTTTGTTATGAATATTAAAATACCTTGTTTGCTCTTATCCCTTAGGGAATTCCAAGGGTTTTAGAATGTCTGTGCCAGAAGCCAAATGAAGACCAAATATTAATTTCTTGTTATAAACCATAATGCCACATTAAGATTTATGAAATTAGATGCTATCTAGTAAACATATCAATAGGTTACAACATTTGGAGCAAATAAGCCAAGTTAAAATTTCATTAAATTTTATTTTTTAATATTCGAAGACATTCTACACACTTGTTAAAACTAGAAAATAGAAAAAATAAGATGTATAAACTTCTGATGTGTGATTTTGATATTTCCTTGACATTCATTACAAACAGGCAGCATATTATATACTACAAATTGACCTTCACTAGAAAAATAAAGATTGAGCATTTCCATTACTGATTTGTTTGTTTATACTTAATTTTTCAGTTGAAATATCCTGATTTTTTTTAGCTTTTAAAAACTCCATTTTTCCTGGAGCTTGTGAACTGCACATATTTAAACCTCTTAAAATATGGATGTGAGCAATTTCACTCCATGAACATTTGAATGTGAGTTGTGTATGGCAATTACAGCAGTATCTAACTGAAATTAGAAAACTGCAGATTATCATAGGGAGAATATGAAACATCAAATAAGTTGTAGTACCAAATGAAGCCTGAAAGATACTAATTTCATCATACTGTATACTAAATGATATCTGTACATCCTAGAAAGGCAAATAAATCCATCCATATAGAGAAGATAGGACTAAAAATCAATAGTATAAGAGCAATCAATCATCTTATGAACATGACAATAATAATATGTATCAGTTATACAGTACTGTAAATGACTAATGTTCTCCAGATAATGCAAATAGAATAAAGGTATAAATTAATTGTCAAACCTTTTGAAATTTGAAAACCTTTTCATATACTTGCCAGTTAAACTCAGAAGTTTATTAGGCTTTGATTCTCTACGTACACAAAGTATATTTCAAAATCCTATAATTTTGATTTTGAGTGACTAGAAAACAATTATCATAACGAAAAGCAATGGACAGATCAAACAGATCACAGTGAAATAATTTTCTTGGAGGTGAAAATGAGTTTTCTTTTAGACATACAGAATTAAAAGAAATAGTGGGAAAAAAATTATTAGAGATAACCTAAAGAGTCAGGTAGATGGAAATCAAAATATTATCTTTTATATTAGTAAAGCTTGTTTGGAGAAAGCCACAAATGTGTGAGTAAATATGCTCAATTATTTCACCCTAGAATTAGACATACTAGCTCACCCAGGGAAGAATGAAGTTAAAGCAGCAGAGCTGTGATCCATTTCTGTCCCGATTATGAGGGTGATATCCCCAGAGGAAAGAAAGCCGCTGCTGACCCAGTCTAATCCTGTTGATAATTGGATCACCCAGTAAATAGACTAGTGAAATTTGCTAGGCAGAATTTTTTATCTCTGGAAATCTCATAGCATGATGTCCAAGGTTCAGTATTATTAACAGAACACAAACCACAATCTGTGGATTTATGGCACGACACTCTGGAAATTGCAATGCAAGCAATGTAACATTCTTTTTATAAAATGGAGATGTTAGATAAAGCTAAATGACCTCCACTACATGAGATGACACACAGACCTTACTTAGAATCTAAACTATTACTAAACTATTACACTGGAACAGAGAACCTGAGTCTGTTGTGGGAACGATGTACCTTGAGAAGTAGACAGGGTGTCCCGGTCCTCTCTCTGCTTCACTTATGCTACTGCATTGCTTGTGTTCTTGAAATTATTAGTAAAACTTGACGCTGGCCAGATCTGTGATTGAGTTGATTTGACAATCTAATGGGTGGTGGTATCTCTGATTTACACCATGAGCAGGGTTGTCTTTCAGCCGGGATGTAGCCACTTACCCATCTTTGGTATGAAGGGCCAAAATTTTTGAGGCAAATTATAGGAAATAAGTGTTACCAATGAATTTTTTGAGTAAATTGAATTAGATCCAAAGGGATTGGCTAAATGAATGATAGGGAGTACATGGAGGAAGACATGCTCAAAAATATTCTATTCTCGGTCTATTTCTAGCTGCTTTGGAAAAATTCAGACCTTTGAGAGAGGACAATATCGTAGAAGTAAGTAAAAGTTGTTATTTGTTTTTTAAATCAATGTATGGCCTACTTATGCAATTTTGATTACCTGGCTAGATGCCCAATTTTCTCACAAAAATAACTCAGTTAGGTCTTCAATTACCTAAAAGGCTGTATAGGTAATTGGAGACCTAGATCAGATGACTACTAAATCCCAAGGATATTGTGTTAAAAAACTCGAACATTTTACAGAGAGATACTAACAGAAGTCTGATGATTCGTTAATGGCATACTCTTAGAATTAAAATTGGGAGACATGTTGCTAATTTTAGATACTGCTAAAGAGAAAGGATGATTTAAACCCTCAATATTTATTAATCTTAGTTTTGGAAATTAAAAATATCTGTTTTTCATTTTATTACTATTTATGCACTTTTGATCTAAGTCTGTTACGTAGAATACTTGTAATATTGAACTGGTCATGTTAACACAGAAGAGGTGAGTTGGGTGTCCAGATCTCCCTCTACTCAAAAAAGCAGAGAACCTGAAAAAATATTTTTATATATTTATATTACATTTCTATTACACACAACACATACCACACTCACACAAATATATTGAAGTTAAAAGTCTGAAAACCTTTTGCATAAGGAACTGAAAGTTTCTTTGTCATGTTAAAAATGCTTTTTTATTTTAAAGCTATGGTGAAGCAAGTGTTTAAAAAAATGTCCTTCAATACTGCATTCTTAAATGTTTTTCTAAAATACTATGAAAGCAACTGACTTTACAAGACTATCGATAATCTAAAAATAGTAAATGTGTTTTCTCAGCGGTTGCAGGATTTTCTATTATTTTTGCCTAAAAAATTAATGAGTATAATAAAAACAAAACTTAACAATTCTACTCCATTTGGATATTTTGAATGTAGAGACTTGTCTACATGAAAAAAAATTACTCAATTTCTTTGAGACGTTAATTTTTGTTTTAATATTGTTTGGCTTCAGTCCATGTAAACATACAATATTTATCATCAGGCTTCATGGGAAGAAAAATGAAAATTTAAAGTTCTAGCTTTGATTTTGTTGACAGCTGATTTAATGTTGTCTCTATAAAGCAAATTGACTTTATTTGGGAAATGCCTTTAAAATATATGAATGAATCTCACTGTTTTGCCATTCATTTAAAATGTGAAAATAATTGTTTCTTTTAAGATTACAAAAGAAAAACATGCTCACTTAAAAAGATTCCGATGGTGATTTTAATATTATAGGAAAGTATAAATTTCCTAATATCCTAATTCCTAGTCATAAGTGCTGTAAAAATTTAACATATATTCTGCAGTATTTTGCAACACAGTTACACATATACATGCACACACAAAAACACACATATACTGAAATGATCATATAAATTTTCTCTTAGGATATTTTCCCCTGAGAAAAGTTTTATGTAACAATGGTGTTGACTATGATGATTATGAATGTTTTTATTACTGCTATTTGACAGTATATTTTCATATAGCTTGTATATCTATTTGATCCAAGTGTAATAAATTGAGTTTTTTAAAAAATAGTTACTTCTAATTCTATCATTTTTATTGTATTTTACTGTATTACGATAATAATTTTTGAAATTTTTCTTTTTAGTCTAAAGTCAAAACCTTTTTTTCTGCCTAATTTTTTCAAACTCTATTTCCTTCTAGAATTTTCTAATGTAAATTAATATTTGGACAGTTTTATTATTATTATTATTAGTTCCCATCATTGTAGACATATATAGAATTTGGTCTTTCTTTTTGTTAGAGAATTTCCTTAATCTTGATCTTAAATAAATTTACCAAATTTCAACCAGGCTTTCATGGTTTCACATTTTTATCAATTTTCCCTGCTAGATGGTGAGTCCCTTAGATATTACATGTAACCTCTAAGATCTGTATTACAGATTCCTAACTTCTTTTATACATCTGAAACATTTTTTTATTAAATTTTTTCATTTCATCATGCTTAAATATTCATGTTTAAATTATTATATGAGCCACAACAGAGGGAGGCCCGCATACCACACACACACAAAAAATTATTATATGATATCCAATTACATCATATTTTATATGATTATTTAAAATTCTTTTTAGTTTTCCCCTTCTGGGTCATTTCTCTTCAAATCTCTTCATCATTTGATTGTTTTGATCATTCTTCAAAAATATATTGAATGCTTAGGATGTGCTAGGATTCACAAAGTTGTTTCTGTAGAAAAAAGCTACTGTATTCCTATTATTATAAAATTTACAGTCCAAATGTGAGATAGGTATCATACAAATAAATATTTATATTTTAAAAAGAGTATTATTACATATTTTGACAGTTCTTCTGAAGAAAAATTGTTCAAGCAAAATTACTATATGTTAAAATTAATATTTAGAGTGAGGAATCAAAAAATAGCCTGCCTGAGAAAATGACATTTACAGAATTGAAAGATAAATAGGAGTTGGGTAGACATGAGTAGTGAAGACAGCATTTCAAGAAGAGGGAGTATCATGTGAGAAGAGGTTGGAAAAGATGATTATATGGTCCAAGTATTTGAAAAAAGCTACAGTAATTGAAGTAAATTGAGAGTTTCTGGTTGCGGAAGTTGTTTTGTTCATGCTGCAAAAATATACTGCTTATTTACACTGCACAGGCCTTTGTAATGAACGCTAGCATTACAGTTTGCTAGATAACACTCTGAACTCTTCACACATTTATTTTTTTTTAACATCTTTATTGGAGTATAATTGCTTTACACTGTTGTGTTAGTTTCTGCTGTATAACAAAGTGAATCAGCTATACGTATACTTATATCGGAGTATAATTGATTTACATTGTTGTGTTAGTTTCTGCTGTATAACAAAGTGAATCAGCTATACGTATACTTATATCCCCATATCCCCTCCCTCTTGTGTCACCCACCCACCCTCCCTATCCCACCCCTTTAGATGGTCACAAAGCACCGAGCTGATCTCCCTGTGCTATACAGCTGCTTCCCACTACTATCTGTTTTACATCTGGTAGCGTATATATGTCATGATACTCTTTCACTTCGTCCCAGCGTACCCTTCCCCCTCCCCATGTCCTCAAGTCCATTCTCTATGTCTGCATCTTTATTCCTGTCCTGCCCCTAGGTTCTTCAGAGCCATTTTTTTCTTTTTTAGATTCCATACATATGTGTTAGCATATGGTATTTGTTTTTCTCTTTCTGACTTACTTCACTCTCTATGGCAGACTCTAGGTCCATTTATCTCACTACAAATATCTCAATTTCATTTCTTTTTATGGCTGAGTAATATTCCATTGTATATATGTGTTACATCTTCTTTATCCATTCATCTGTTGATGGACACTTAGGTTGCTTCCATGTCCTGGCTATTGTAAATAGAGCTGCAATGAACATTGTGGTACATGACTCTTTTTGAATTATGGTTTTCTTTTTGATGATGGCCATTCTGACTGGTGTGAGGTGATACCTCATTGTAGTTTTGATTTGCATTTCTCTAATAATTAGTGATGTTGAGCATCCTTTCATGTGTTTGTTGGCAATCTGTATATCTTCTTTGGAGAAATATCTGTTTAGGTCTTCTGCCCATTTTTGGATTGGGTTGTTTGTTTTTTTGACATTGAGCTGCATGAGCTGCTTCACACATTTATTCTTTAATCTTCAAATAATCTTAAAGCATAGGTACTAGAAAAATTAATCATCACAAACTTCAATTATAATAGACTTGAGAGGTCAGAAAGGGGAGCCTTCACGCCACATGGTGATAGCAAAGCCCAAGAGGAAGAAGAAAGACTTCCTCTTCTTGCCTAGCAACAGCTCAGCCAGTGAGAAACTGTCAGTCAGCCAACGAAAAGCCATTATACTTAGAACTCTCAATTCCTCCAGTTGACTCTCTGTTTCCCATAGCCCTCCCAACTTTCTTTTCCCCACTGTATCTCCTGACCTTTTTGAGCCGGATTTGCCCATGGCTTATCATGGTTGCAGACTGTGAATCGCAATTCTTTGTTATCCCAAACAAACCCATTTTTTCCTGGAGAAGAAACTGGCAGTCTTTTTGTTTAAAATGAACATTTATTTAACAAATGAGAAAACTTAGTCATTGAGCAGTTGAGTGATGTGTAGAAGACCACACATCTGAGAGTGGTGGTGAAGATGGGTTTCAAAGCCTTCCATCTGCTCTCCGGTCTGTTCGCTTTATTCAGTGTACTATACTGTCAGTCAAAGATTTTGTATTTAATCTACGGATAATAGAAAGACATGAGAAGACAAAGTATGGGAGTAATAAAATAACTATTCTTCAACATCACGCACGGCTGCTTGTGCTGAATGAAGTGGGAATTTACAAGACTAAAAGTGAGGCGATACGTTAGTAAGCTATTGTTGTAGTTAAGGTCAAAAGTAATGTTGGCTATGTTTAGGGTAATGCCGGTGTGTGGCTGAACAACACTGACTCCATTTGTTCAGCTCCATCTTTGGCCCACGGTCCTACCCCCTCCCCTTTCGACCTGACTGAACTTTAGCCTACTCACAAGGAATGTGCCCAAGCCAGATGAATTCCCTATCAGCTTTTACCTTGCCTCCACCTGATATGAAAACTGGAAGGGTGCCTTTTGCTGACACAGACGGTCTGTGGTCATGAGACGCCCGTGGGGAGGAAAAAAGTCTGGTTCCCTTCAGTGCGGACGTGATTCTTTCTCCCTGGGAGTCAGGTTCTGTTTTTAGCTTTGGTCCTTTTATTTAAAAATTTTTTTTTTTGGCTACGTTAGGTCTTCGTTGCTGCACGGAGGCTTTTTCTAGTTGCTGTGAGCAGGGGCTACTCTTCGTGGCAGTGCGCGGGCTTCTCATTGCAGTGGCTTCTCTTGTTGCGGAGCACGGGCACAGGCTCTAGGTGCGTGGGCTTCAGCAGTTGTGGCGCGCAGGCTTAGTTGGTGCACGGGCTTAGTTGCTCCACAGCACATGGGATCTTCCCGCGCCAGGGATCGAACCGTGTCCCCTGCCTTGGCAGGCGGATTCTTAACCACTGTGCCACCAGAGCAGTCCCTAGCTTTGGTCCTTTTAAATCTCCCTGTCCCCCTTTCTGTGGTGCGGAGCGCAGCTGTGAATACTTCTGGAGCCTTGGTATGCTGCATCCTTCCTGCCTATATGTAAATCACTTACAATAAACTTCATAGCTGCACTTTATGGAGTTACCTGCTTCATTTTTCGGATTTAAAGTTCCTTATTGCCTTGGAGGATGTTATTCATCTCTCAGCCTCGCAACAGCCGGTTTTGATTGGAAAAAATGGTTGGATCAAATGTATACTAGAGAATGCATTGAAGGATTTGTCTTAACCTGAAAATGGGTAGTGCCAAAAATGTGGGGGCAGAGGGGAAAGGGCCATTTTACTAAAATGGAGAGAAGTGGAAAAAGTACATAGTGGGAAAGAAACAAAAGGTCAGTTCCGAAAATGTTAACTTGGAGATGCTCAAATTACCCAAATATTTACTGTTACATAAACTCAGCGTTCAGAAACTCTATTTATTAAGATGGAAATGGGTAAAAATCAGGTATAGCGAGCCATGGTACTTTTAAGTGTGAAATAGTATGTAGAAATGTGGGTTCTAAGTATGTTCATTGATACAAGAATCTCATTCTTTCCTTCTTGGCTTCCTTAGGGACAGAGCTGTCTGTCTGTCTACCTATCTATCTATCTATCTATCTATCCATCCTATTTTCACACATACACTTCTTAAAATATAATACTTTATTATATTAGTAATATATATACATATATACAGACTTGACAAAAGTATAGCTATTTTTATATCTCTACCTCTATCTGTATCTTTTTGAATATCTATATACTAAAAAACATAATTATTTTCTGATACTGATTCTGATTGAATACCCAGGACTCAAACTAGCTTTCCCCCTTTTGATATATGTTTACCGTGTTTTTTTTTAATTGTCTTTGGCCTGTTTGCTTGTAATAAAAATACTGCATTCCATATTTAGTAGGTTTTTTTGTTGTTGCTTGTTTTGTTTTTACCTTTAGTGTGTTATGTTAATCACTTGGGATACACAGAGGTTCATTATTTCTGTTTGTATTCTTTGTTGATTTGATTTTTGAATATGTAAAGCATTTAACAGAGTTTTAGAAGGGAGAGCTATAAGGAAAGTTATGTTGAGAGAAGTATCCCACCCCATTTTTTTTCTATCCCATTCTAACCCCCATTCTTTTCATTCTATTTCCAATTTCTCTATATAATCATTCTCATTAATTTCTCTCTTATTTCAGGACTGACAAAGACAAAGAACAAAGTAAGCTGGAAATCTATTATGTCAGAAAGTAAGATAGTCCATAGAATAAAATGAGAATTCATAAATTCCTACTGGCTTAAACAAACAAACATATAAAGAAAAAAATCTTTTCTTCTATATAGAGTATAATTCTAATGAATAAAGAAGAAAAAATGATGGAAGAAAAAAATCACAATTTGGCAACTATAAAAATAATAATAATTTAAATATTAAAAATTTAATAGATGAAACTAGTGAGTGAAAGCTTGATGAGAAACAAGATGTTTTGTGACTTACAAAATAGCCTTCATGCAATACTTATTAATTACTCCAGGCAAAATCTTTTTTGATCTGTAATTTAAGTCATAGCATTGTATTAATGTTTATTTCCTAAGTTTGAAAATTGTACTGTAATATTTCTTAGGAAATATACTTGGAGTAAAGTAAAAGGGCATCATGCCTGCAACTTTCACACAAACAATCAGAAGAAAAATCAATCTACCTATACAATCAGAAGAAAAATCAATCTATCTATACAATTAGAAGATAAATCAATCTATACAATCAGAAGAAAAATCAATCTATCTAACCCCTTGAACAATGTGGGTGTTAGGGGTTCCATCCCTCACAGTTAAAAAGCCATGTATAACTTTATAGCTGGCCCTCTGTATCCACGTTTTAGCATCCACAGATTCCACCAATCATAGATCATGTAGTACTATAATATGCCTTTATTGAGGAATAAAAAAAATCTATGTATAACTGAACCTTCACAGTCAAACCTGTGTTGTTCAAGGGTCAATTGTATATATTTATAGGTATAGGTATAGATATATCTGCATATACACATACAGAGACAGAGGGCAAATGTAAAATATTAACATTTTAGAGATATGAGTGAAGGATGTACAAGACTTTTTTTGTTCCCTTTCCACACTTTCTGGTAAGTCTGGAATTATTTTAAAGGAAAAGATTGTAAAAAAAAAAAAAGAAAAATCAGCAGCTGAGAGTGTACAGAGTGAATCTAGAGCTTAAGAATGAGTCGTAAGTCTCAGTATAAAATCCAATACTTAAAACATAATAAATAAATAAATGAATTAACTAAGAGAAGCGTGTAATTCTGAAATTTGCAGCTTCTAATTATGTATAATTTATGCACTGGATTTATTTAGCTCTTTGAATTTGTCTTCAGCCCTCAAACTTTCTTTTCATCACAGTGTGGTGGTGTGTGTGTGTGTGTGTGTGTGTGTGTGTGTGTGTGTGTGTGTGTGATTTCAGCATGTGTGCCTTATTTTTCAGAGTCATGTATACTTAATTTTTTGTTCTATGTAAATATATCAACTTTCTTTAATTCCTTGGCTAAAAATTCAAATGTACACCTCCATATAACTTGCATATATCTCTTGCTTTTCTCTTTTTATATTGAATAATTAAAGGTTTGATTTTATCTATATTCTCATCTCCAAATAGAGAGAGATTTATCTCAAATCATTTTTGTCAAAATAAATGAACTACCTTAGCAACAGTATCATCAACAATAATTAGACAATAGGATGAAGAGCATCTCTTTTTTCTTGTTCACTAAACTCTATTTGATTTTTCACATAGAAATTAAGCTACCGTTCTGTGCATTATACATGTATTTTATTACGCATTTTATTTAGTTAACTGATGATGGTAAGGATCAAGAAAGAGACAATGGGCTCAAAATGGAGTCATTTGTACTAATTGCTGGTCACCAAACCAAGACAATACCTACACTACTTGCAGTTTCAGCCTTTCCCAGGAATGTAATCTCAACTAGTCCATCTGGAATTTTCTGGTCAGCACTAGTGAGGTCCTAATAGACCCCTTTCATCCCCCAAGGGAAGGTGGCCTTGCCTGAAATAACTCTTTCTTTTGTTTATGACTTCCTTGTCCCTCCCCTTTTTACCTTTAAAAACCTTTCCATTTCTGCAGCTCTTCGGAGCTCCTTTCTATCTGCTAGCTGGGATGCTGCCTGATTCCTGAATCATTGAATAAAGTCAATTAGATCCTCACATTTGCTCAGCTGAATTGTGTTTTTTAACATAAGAAAGCAGGATATTTTCATTTAATAAGTGATCTTTAACTCTGTCTGCTTCCTCGTCATAAATATTAGCACCAAAAGTTACTCTACCTGGTTAGAGAAGCTACTGTTAGCAGGGAGTGCGTGAGCAGTGAACATTCAGGATTTTGGGTTTGTTCTTTGTTCTTTTGCATATCAAGTGAAGAGAATTTACAATAAAGATTCTCATTGACACTCACAAACTGCTTTGTTACCTGGGGGTATTCTCTTTAACTTAGTATTTTATTGCTGTTGTTCTTTGTAGGAACATGCTCTTAAGGTTTGAGATTCTGTCTGTGTGTGTGTTAGGTCATAGATAACTTTTAAAAATAAAATAACAAGACAGAGTTATGCACTTTCTATTTTATTCTCAGTGCAGTAATCCCTGCAGAACTTGGTCTACGGTAAAGACAAAGTCTCTGAATGCAGTGGGGTGGAGTATCCTCTGTCTCCTACAATTTCCTCAGACCTCTAGACACTCTTCTGTTTTTGAAATTAAACAATTAGTTTTTCAGAATCTCATCTACGTTTTTTCTTTAACACTGAATTCTTATTTCGTAAAAGGAATTATATGGTGACTCTGTTCATTTTACTCCACTTGCAAATTAGGTGTTAACTGGAGGATGTCTCAGAATATTTTCTAGTTATTTTCTATAGCATTGAATTTATAACATGTTCTGTAACATTTAATAAGAGAAACTGAATATTTATGGTAAGCATGGTCTTGATTTTGTATAAACTTCAATATATGGCAGAGAATCCTTGGGGTTTAGTTTGCATCTATTATATATTTGGAGATTCATGAAGTTCCCCCACCAGTTTTTATTCTCTTTGCTCATTTTGTTCTTGTCAGTGTTTAGAGATTTTTTTCCTCTTAATCTGTAGTTACCCTATCATATTCATCATGAGTATTAACCTTGAAATATTCCAATTGCAATATATTTTAAACTATATATTGTGCGTGCATATATATCAACTAATACTATTATCGTAAAATGAGTCAATTCCAATTGTTGTCTCTGTTTTACTGATTAATCGGGACAATGGCATAGGATTTTTAATCTTTTAAAATATTCAAATCATAAAGCTCTTGAAAATGCACACAGAAATGGAAATTGTGTTCTTTATATTAATATGTATGTGCTTCTGATGAGTTTTAATGAATGCACAAAGGTCATTTCAATTGATTGTTGATTTAGTAGTATTTTTTTCCCCCCCCAAAGGACTTGAAAGAATTGTATTCAAATAGACTAGATTCTTATACAATCAAAATAACCTAGTAGTGAATATTATGATATTAAAATATTATTTTTCATAATTTGAGAACAAGTATATTGCCATAAAGTCACATCTCTGAAATTATAAGCAAATTTAATGATACAATTTGATATAAATGAATTTGAATTACATATGAGTTAGAGAGAATTTTTTCACTGTTCAAATGGCAAACCATAAACAGAATGAAATAGCAGAGAAATTTAATCATTCTCATCTGATCATAAATAATTATATCAAATCATTTTTTTAGAGAACAAAACAAATGCTTATGCATCTCTAGTATTTACCATAAATCAGGAGATTGATTCTTATAAACCAATGCATTTTCAATTTTCATATGCTATGATGTATAAGAATTACTATTATATTTTTCCAAATTTTAGTTTTACTAAGATAATTTATTCAAGTAACTTCTAATTAAAAATTCAGTAATTCAGTAAAATATGCACTTACTGACTAAAACTGATAATATATTGTATGCATACAAAAATACTGTTGACCTCAAGGAGCATATGTATTTGAAGAGAGGCAGCATCTGCACAGATAATAAAAATGTGTTCTATAGTGTAATAAAAATCATATGAACAAACATTAATAGGAATTCAATTATATAAATTTTATTTATTGGACAAAGGAGGCACTTGTGCTACAATATGAGTAACTGTGATTCTTCTAAATTCTAAATGGCTGTCTGAATCATGCCACACTAATTGTTATGTCACTTTTACCTTTGAGATATTTCTGTGTAGCCTTGTTGCCTTTACCGTTCAAAACAAGCCTGGGCTGCATACCAACAGTGTTTCAAAGGTATTCAAGAAATTAGACGGGCTTCCCTGGTGGCGCAGTGGTTAAGAATCTGCCTGCCAACGCAGAGGACACAGGTTCGATCCCTGGTCCGGGAAGATCCCATGTGCCACGGGGCAACTAAGCCCGTGCGCCAGAGCTACTGAAGCCCACGTGCCTAGAGCCCATGCTCCACAACAAGAGAAGCCACCGCAATGAGAAGCCCGTGCACCGCAACAAAGAGTAGCCCCCGCTCGCTGCAACTAGAGAAAGCCCGCACGCAGCAATGAAGACCCAATGCAGCCAAAAATAAAAATAAATAAAAAATAAATAAAATAAAAGAAGAAATTAGAGGTGTGAGAAATTAGAAATATAATAAAAGAACATTTAAAAAAATTGCCATAACATTATTGCCAAACTTTCCCTGAACTCCCAATATAATGTATTTTTCTCATTACACTGGATTATTAGCTTATACAGAGACTTCAAATGCTACAAATCTCTGAGTTGTTTTTATATCATTGGAAACATAATAGTTATTCAGAGCAATTTAGAAATAATCAATGTTGCACCCTGTGACATTCTTGTTCATATTTACAAATTTAGATTTGCCATCTCAAAAGTGAAATATCTCATTTATTTCCTCTAAAAAATTCACTTTGTCTTTAAATGTGGTACCACTGAATGAATGGCAACATCTTCCTATGGTCTTCTGGTGAAATATACTAAACATGACCACTATGTTATCATTTACTGTCTAAAAAGTTAAAACCAATAACAAAAATATTAAAAAGAAATAAAAGAAAATGCATGCATTGAAACATATAATACAAATAGCCAGCTTTCTGAATTTTTTCATAATATTTTACAAACATTGTTTTATTTATTCTTCTCAGGTTTAGGAAGAATTCATAATCTTTGATCCTGTTCTCTTAGAAATAGGCTCTGAGATAGAGACTTGCTTGTAGGAAGTTTATTGGTGTGTGTGTCTGGAAACAGCCCTTGTGAAGAAGTAAAGAAGTCTGAATTGGGCATAAGGAGAAGTTGAACAGCAATGAAATTGCCAAAACAAAAACAAAACAAAAAAACCCTCAGTCTATCTAGTGCAGAACTAGGATGGTGCTTCTGAATTGTCTGTAATGGTGTCACGGAGAATAACATTTGTATCATTCAACTGGATGACTGCCCTCCATGGGGAAAGGCAAAACTTGGATGAGACAACTCTGGCTTAAAGAAACGTATGAGAAGTTACACAGTCACAGCAGTTACCATCTGGGGCAATGTGTACCTTGGTCTTACAGTTAGGACCTTGACAGCTGACCATACTATACCTAGATTCATCTACTTTCTAATCAGAATTTTAAAATCCAATTTTTGATCTCCTTTTAAATTGTATCATTCTAAGTATTAAAACGTCTTTTACGGGCTTCCCTGGTGGCATAGTGGTTGAGAGTCGCCTGCCGATGCAGGGGACACGGGTTCGTGCCCCGGTCCGGGAAGATCCCACGTGCCGCGGAGCGGCTGGGCCCGTGAGCCATGGCCGCTGGGCCTGCGCGTCCGGAGCCTGTGCTCCGCAATGGGAGAGGCCACAACAGTGAGAGGCCGCGTACCGCAAAAAAAAAACAACGTCCTTTACGTTAAACGTAAGAAAACAATTTTCTTTCAACTTTGAAACAGGTTCAGAATTAGAGCCATAAAGGAGGTAAAAAGCAAAGACAGAGTAGGAATTCAGTGCAAGACTGATCTGTTTAGGTCCCATTCCTCAGTTCTTCTTGTATCTCCAGTATCAGAGGTTTTGGTATGTAAAACCCCATCTCAAGGATGCCAAACAAGGTAGATTTTCATGTCAATGATTTGTGGGCCAAAGCTGCTATTTCAGTTTCCACCATTGGGTCTGAATAGATCTATTATAAACCTTAGAATGAAAGAAGTACTCATCCTACAACGCCCACCTGTGCAGATGACATTATTCTTTCTCTTCTGTAAGACTTTGTCTTACCGCTAATATTTTCTTTTGTCATTTACTCTGCTGTTCTTTCAATATAGGGTTCACAATTTCATAAAACTTTTCAGCTTGTTTGCAACTTGACTGATTTTCTTCCTCCTTGAAAGCATTATCTGCATCTTCTTTCACCATTCCTCTTTGCCTCGGAAGAGTCAAGATTACTTTTCTCAAGGACTAAGGCAGTCATCCTTCCTTTCCATGCTCTCCTCTACTGTGTTCCCTTCTATTTTGCTTCAGCAATTATACCTGCTATTTTAAATCTCAAATAGATCAACCAGATACCATCTTTCCCTTTATATACAATCACGATTAAGTCTCCTTCATCCTACTACATGTTTTTAAAGTCATTTCTTAAGCTATCATCTTTTCAGGATACTGTTCCTTTAATTTTCTTACTTGGACTGTCAAGTTCCCAGAAAATATGATTTTTCACTTGATACCTATTTTAACCCACCAAATAACTCTTCTACTTAGTGCAATTTTACATGATAAATTGTATTTCATTTTCTTAAAACTACTATTTCAAGTTTAGTCAAAGGATCAATCCAATGGTCTCTTTCCAGACACTATTTCAAAGCTCTATTTGAAAACCTTTCCAGGGATGAGATACTCACTACATCAAGAAGAAGCCCCATTTCACCATTTATTAAGGCACAATATGCCTTTCTCTGAGGCATATTGCCCTTCTCTGATCCTGAGTTACAATGCTCTGTGGAGATATATAAACCACAATTACTCCTTTGCCTCCCGTCCTTGATAAAGGATCACTCTCTCATGCCATCTTGATTATTTAAAACAATATAAGCATCTTAAATAATTTTAGTGATTTTATGAGTCCATCTCTTTCTAGGATTCTTCTATGAATCTACTCTACTGATTGTGTCGATTCAGTTTTAAGCATTGTACTAGACCAGAGTGTCTCGATCTTGGTACTATTAACATTTTAGGTTGCATAATTCTTTTTTATGGGTGTCTGTCCTGGGTATAGCAGGATGTTTAGGCAGCATTTTTGGCCTCTACCGACTAGATGACAGCAGCATCCTGTCTCCAACCAAGTTGTGAAGCCCAAAAATGTGTCCAGATATTGCAGTATTTCCTCCCGGGAGCAAAATGTCCCTCTCTTAAGAACTACTATATAGACAAGTAAAGAGAGGCTATAGAAGTCAGAGAAGGATTTATATACAATAATATTAACAATTTTTAGGACATTTGCTATATGCCAATTACTATTGTAATACGTTTATAATTTAACTGCCTTTATTTAATCTTTACACACACACACACACACACACACACACACACACACACAAACACTATTAGGTAAATACTGTGAAGATCCACGTTTCACACATGAGGAAACTGAGGTGTAGACTGAGTATTTAACTTAATATGTCATAGCTTATAAGGGGTAGAGCCTGGTTTTAAACCCATTTTGTCAGACCTCAGCACCCATGCTGTTAACCAACATAACAACTTGCCTCTAACCCAAATTCCACATAAAGGCCAAAAAGAAAGAGAACCTAAAAAAGAATATATAGGATTGCTAGAAGGACAGACTTTTTAAAACTCGAAGGCAATTTAAAGTAAAACAAGAAAGAGGACAGGAGAGAGAAAGAGACGACAAAATGTTTGGTTAAAAGGATAAGAAGTGAAAGAGGCATAGATACACATCTTTAAGGAGTTAGAGAAGGAAGGGAAGAAAATTGGGCCATATCCACATAAACATCAAAGTTAAAGCTACAATGTAGGAGGGTAATTTTTCTACTTTTTAAAAAATCATAGTTGTCTTTATTACAAATCCATTATGTCTGATCCATAATTTTCTCAAGAATACTGTTTTTTGTGTGTGTGACTACAGATTGGAATTAGTGGTATGGAGAATGATAAGGGAACCACAGAATTATGTAGCTATATTTACAATTAGGAATGTAAATTAGCAAATGTTAGCAAATGTAAATTAGGAAATGTTAATGTGTAAAGCATATTTTTTTTTGGTGTCATGGAGTAATGTTCTGCATAATTTTACTAATGTTATAAGTAAATTAGGTTCTCGTGAGCATAAACTGGAAAGAAACATTATTGTTTGGGGTTATACTAAGTTTACAGTATTTTTTATTGTAAGAATTATCACAAGTTCGTAGCTGCAAGATGCAAGAAAAAAATATACTAAGAAATCAACAGTAGAACATGGTACAGAAAGGTCCCACAGTCCAATTCCCAGAGAATACAACAAGCAGGGGTGACAATATGCAACCAGTCAGATGGAGAAGGCGACAATGTGCCAGGATGAAGTAAGGTCTTGGAGAGACTCAGCTGACTGCTCTAGACAAAAGACTGGTAAGTCTGTGTACAGTTGTTCAAAGTGTCGAGAATATTTTAAATTGGGTTTAGAAGGAGAATAAAGGTAAATTCTGGCTCCGCTAAACCAGATGAAAGCTCACATCAGGCTGTCCCGTCCAGCACACACTCTACACAATTGCTAAGGATGATGACACAGCTAACCAAGAGAGGAAAGGTTTGCAGGTGGACTTAAAAATAATAGAAAGCACCGCTCTGCTGATCATTCCAGGGTAGAGTACAATAGTTAAAATAAGAACTGTCTTTCAAAGCCGTGTCACAGTTTTATGCACCGAAATACTAATCTTCCAAGGTATGAATGAACATGTTTTATAAATATCCTTGTTCTATGCTCAAAATACAGGCTACTGTATATTTCACTAGTAAGGAAAAAAATCATCAAGAATCCCCCTAAATTTTTGTAAAACTCTCTCGTGACCATCTAAATATTTTTTGTGTGTCCTTCACGTAGTATCAGTGGGGACAGTGGTCTCTGGGATTGTATGAAGAGAAGTGAGGAAAACAAAGCATGAAATATTGATGGTAGCTCATGAAATGGTTGAGAATAGTTTACTGTTAAATATCGTTGAGGTCATAGTTGGTAGCAAAGACCAAAATGGGTGATTTAGCTTATTTATAATAGTTACTACCTACTTATAATAAAATATAAAGATTTTAATGAATTAGAAACCTCAACATTAAACACTTATAACCACATAAAAGTAAGTCTTGGTATTCGATTTCTGTATTATTATACTCATATTATCATAATGACAAAAATTTATAGTTTGCAAGAATAAAATAGTAATTATATTTTGAAAAAAGCTAAACTTGATGTGTTCTAACAAATGCCTAAGAACATAGTTCTTTAAACTAACTAACTATATATTTGTCATTGCCGTAATCTCAGTGTACTTAATTTGAAAAATGTGCCATGTCTTAGGGCTTCATTTCCAAATTGTGGTGATATTTTGATTCAAAATTTTCTCCTTCCCTGTTTATTACAAGGTAGTTTTTAACAGATGACCTCTGGAAAGTTTTACAAAAACAATTTCAGTGTACAATTTTCAATTGACCTCCAGGAATACATTCTCAAATGGAATTTGAGATTGGATTGTAGATTCTGTCACATAGCCAGGTGAATTATATGTGAAAAAAAATGCCTCTGTCTGCCTATAAAATATGCATTTGTATCTGTAAATGGATTGTCAAGAGAATTTTACCCATTACCATTTTCTGTGATACTTTTTTTTTTTTAAGAATTAAGTCCAGACGCTTTATTTATTGATTTATTTTTGGCCGCGTGGCATGTGGGATCTTAGTTCCCCAACCAGGGATCAAACCCGTGCTCCTTGCAGTGGAAGCAAGGAGTCATAACCACTGGACCGCCACTGAAGCCCCTCTGTGATTTTAACAAGAAAAAATATATATAAAAAATAAAGACAATGTCGGTTCAAGTTGGGTCAACTTTTTCAGTCAATGCAAAAACCTAGGGCATAATTTAACCCTACATTGTTTGAATTTTTCTTCTTTTTTAATTTGGAAAATATGATTCCACGTCACATTTTTCTGTATTCCAGAAACTCAATTAAAAAATATATTCACATCTTCAAATTTCCTCCTTTTCTGAGACCATTTCAGTTGCAAAGTTTACAAAGTAACAGGTTGGATTAGAATTTGATGTTTGTCTTTCTCCTTCAGCATGACCTTTAAAATATCCTGTGAAAGGAAAGGAAGAACTCTTCCCTGCAAAATGGGTTGCCTCGTCTTATATGACCGCAAAGCAAAATCACTGTCATTGGTGAATTTAGATGTTGTTCATTGATACCGCACTGAGAAGAGCCTATTGGTTTCTAAACACATTTCTATAGCTGTTTAAAGAGCCCTCATATGTCAGCAGAAACATGAAACCACTGTGACTTCTGAAAATATTGATAGTCTATGTTCTCAGTATGGAGCAAAGAAGTAACATTTTTAAAAAATATCAGAACCAACATATATACTAAACTTTCAATCAAGCAAAAATCATTTTTCAAGATCTTCTCATTCTAGAATGTAAGTTCACAACAGCAGGGAAGGTATACCTTGTTCACTGCTGTATCTTCAGATTCTGGAAGATGTGCCTGTCAAATGCTAAAAACACAAAAAACATATGTTGCTTTATTTATAAGTGTTTATTTATAAAAGCTAAGCTAAGCCACCAAAGTAAAAGGTCTCTAAGGAAATTATCTTAAACACAGAAACAGCATAGGAATTAGTAAATAACTTTACCACTGATATAATTGGAGTGTTTTATAATTTTGTGGACTTATTTCTCAAAACTTAAATCCAGTTGCATGAGAAGAAGAAAGATAAAATGACCACTGGTTTTGAAGAAGGAAAACAAGTAGCAAACAAGAAAATATAAACTTCAAATCCAGCCCTGCACTTGCCAGTTTAAATCACTTCATTAATCGTCCCCTTTGAACGTATAACAGCTTTTAAGTTATTAAAAATATTTTGGGGAGATGTTACTCCTCCAACCTTTCTTCAGGCTTCTCCCCAGCTTCCTCTTTTTATTCACATAACACAATCCAGCCATTTTAACATTCATCCTATTCCCTGTCTAAGCATGGCGTTCTCTCTTGCCGGGATACTCTGTTGCCTACTCCTATCTAATTTGCATATATATACTTTTGCTGGACTCGAAGTCTCCAAACTTGGTTTAAGTCCTCCTCTAAGTGTGGCCCCCAGCCACCACTGTCCTACCATTTATTCACCATATTAAAATTACCTGGTTAGTCATGTATTTTCTGACCTTGACTGTAAACTCCAGGAATATATATTTCATGGGAATGTCTCTTGGAAATATCCGGTGCCTAGTTGGTTTTGGGTACATAGCAGGCGTTCTGTAACTTTTTATGTAATCCTTTCATTAATGTATATATAATTAAAGAATTGAACAAATTCCAAGCAAATGATTGCTTTGCTGAACTGTTGCTCTTATAGTGAAAAGAATGATATATTTTCATTTATCGCCTTGCATATACTACATAATCACATACAATATACTTCAAAACCACATTTTTTTAGACAAGAGTGAGGGGATCCACATCTGTATGATAAACTCCTTTGTAGAATGGGTTTTGGACAATTTTAATAGCAAACTTACCCAACAAATGTAATAATTGGAATGAACGATATAAGGCAGGGATCCCCAACCCGCCGGCCGCGGACCGGTACCCATCTGCAGCCTGTTAGGAACCAGGCCGCACAGCAGGAGGTGAGTGGTGGTCGAGCGAGCAAATCTTCAGCTCCCCATCGCTGCCCATCACTCGCATTACCACCTGAACCATCCCCCACCCACCTCCCCCGTACGTGGAAAAATTGTCTTCCATGAAACTGGCCCCTGATGCCAAAAAGGTTGGGGACAGCTGATATAAGGTGTTTATTTCAACCTTACAAATATTTTTAAGTAATGAAAACTATATTTCCTCAATCCTATTTAAATTCACAATGTTATCCTCCTGTTTTGAATACATTTTTTAAAGGGACTATATTCATGTTACATAAAGAAATGATTTGTGTCTACAATATATTTCTCAGTAACTCAGCTCTTCCAGAAAACTTTTGGAAGTTGGAACATATCAAGTAAATAAAATCAGCTTTACTTGCGGTATAATGTACAGAAGAGAAATGCACCCAACTTCATATACTGTTCAATGAGTTTTAACAAATGAATACACTTAAACACCAGTATACTAAAGGTTTAATATATTTTCATCATCACATCTGTTGTGCCCCTCCTTGGTTGATCCTACTCTTCAGACAAAAACAGATTTACTCTCTATTTACTATCAGTTAAATTATTATTTAAGTTTCATATAAATGGAATCACAAAATATGTATTATTTGTGTAGCATTTTTCATTCAGCATGATGCTTTTGAGATTCATATATGTAGTTCTGTTTATCAGTATATTCCTTCAGACTGCAAAGTGGCATTCCATTGTTTATCCATTTCCCAGATGAGAGGCATACGGGTCATAGCCAGTCTGGGACTATTATGAAAAAGCTGCTAAAAATATTTATATCTCTATGTAGACATTCCTGTTCATTGTTTATGTGAGTAAATACCTAGGAATAAAATTGCTGGGCTATATGGGAAAGAGAAACTAACCGTTTACTGAAATGACTGTATTCATCTCTATTCGCGCCAGGAGCGTTCCTCTGTATCCTGGCCGGCACTTGGTGCTGTGAGGCCTTTATAACACAGCTATTCTGATTGCTATGTCAGAGGCGCCTCAATGTGCTCTCAGGTGGGTGCCCCTGATTAACAGTAGCATTCAGCATCTTTTCATGGGATTTTTGGCCATTTGAATATCTTCTTCTGTGAAGTTCTGCTCAAATATTTTTCCCACTTAAAAATTTTGATTGTCTTGTCTTCTTTGTGAGTTGTAAAAGCTCTTCACACATTCTAGATAAAGTTTTTCTTCACACTTATGTATAATAAGTCTTTTTTCTCTTTTCATTTTCTTAATGGTGTTTTTAGGGGAGCAGACGTTTAATTTTCATAAAGTCCAATTAACCAGTTGTTTATGGTTTATGCATTTTGTGTCTTATTTAAGAACTACCCCAAGGTCACAAATGTTTTCTCACCTCTTCGTGTCTGGAAGAGTTTTTATATTGATTTCTATGACCCATTGTAAGGTGATGTTCATGTGTGGTGTACATTAAGGTGTAGGGCTCAGAACAGGCCTCCACAAGATCTGCTAATTTGGCATAAGGGTTATTTTGAGCTAAAGGCAATGGAGACCCTGTGGGCTCAAGAGAAATGACTGTTCTTCCTTTAAATACCTAGAAGAATTTAAAAACTAGGGATTTTTTTTAGAAAAAGTGTTATTACCAGAGATAAATTTTATCTAAGTGGCCCCATCTATATGGCAGGGCAAACATCTAATTACCAAACATCTGCTCTTCTTATTGTCCTGTGAATGAATCCCCTGCCCAGAGGACCCTAGAAGGATAGAGGAAAGTTTTCTTCCTTTTTAGCAAGGGTCAAGATTCACTGTTTGTTTTTCTTAATTTCTTCATTGAATAACCTTGGAACATTTGTCAAATTCAATTATATATATTTGTTTGAGTTTCATTCTGGACTATTTTCTTCTACTAATCCATGTGTCTATCCTTATATCCATAGTACATTGTCTTGATTATTGTAGTTTTAGAGTAAATATTGATATTAGGTAGCAAAAGTTATTAAATCTTGTTATTATTTTGGCTGTTCTGACCTTTGAATTCCTATGTATATTTTAGAATCAGATTATCAATTTCTACCAAAAAAGTCTGTTCAAATTTTGACTGAGCTTGACTTATAGTCATATTAATTTGGAGAAAACTGGTACCTTAAAAATACTGAGTCTTCGAATCAGTTAACCTGGTTTATTTCTGTATTTATTTTGGTCCTTTAATTTCAGTTTTTTCTGCAATTTGGGAGGGGTGGGGATTTCTAAGAGTAACACACAGACACACAAACACAAACACACTTATCATTGAGCTTTTAATGGTGCCTTTTTTTCTATTTTAAATAGCAATGTTTCTTTTAATTTCAATTTCTAACTTTTTTACTAGTGTAGAAAGTTACAATTGATTTTGAATCTTGGCCCTGTATCCTGTACCATTGTTAAAGTCACATATTACTTTTAGTAGAATTTTCTATTTGGACATTCTATGCGTACATGACCATGTTGCCTGTGAACAAGACAAATTTGCATCTGTTCAGTATGTAGGATTTTATTATTTGCCTTGCCATTTTGCATAATATAGAATCTCCTGTATGCTTTTGAATAGAATTAGTCAAAACAGCTTGTGCTTTTCCTGATTTTAAGAGAAAAGAAAACAGTTAAAAAATTAGTCTTTAACTAATAAGTACAATGTTATTTATAATTTTTAATAGATGCCTTGTATCAGGATGAGAAAGTTACTTTCTATATCAAATTTTTTGAGAGTCTTTCTTTTCTTTATTATTAGAAACGGTTTGTATATTTCATCAAATTATTTTTCTCCAGGTAGTACAGTGATTTTAAAATGTAAGTCTATGTTTTTTCTATCATCATAGTAAGTTACATTTATTTTCAGATGTTGATCCAACATCGCATTTTTTGCATTCCACTTGGTCTTGGTGCATTTACCTTTTAACATTTTCTTAGATTTGATTTGCTAGTATTTACTAAGGATTATTTCATCTATATTGAGGAGGGATATTGGTTTATAGTTTTGTCTTCTTATGATGTTTTTCTCTAGTTTTAATGTCAGGGTAAAGGCTACATAAAACAACGTGTTCCGTTAAAGAATGTCCCCTCCATTCTATATTATAATGGAGTTTTACAGAATTGAAATTATTTATTTCAGTGAACAGTTTAGACCTAGAATTTTCTTTGTGTGAAGGAGTTTTTTTTTTTTTAACAGTTCAGATTAAATTCGATATAAGGATATGGAGATTTTAATATTTTGTGAATCAGTTTTGAGGACTTGTGCCTTCCAAGGAATTCATCCATTTCATCCAAATTATCAAATTTATATACATAAAATGACTCAACATTCTCTTACTTTCTTTTAAGCTTTTTAAGATTGTTACATATTTTTCCAGATTAAGAAGCTGAGGTGGGGTTTGGCATTTCAGGATATTTATTAGAAGTGAACATCTATGGAAGGAAAGGGAGAAGGGAATCAGGATTGAAAAGGGAGAAGTTGGATTGTCATCTCTGTTCTGAGGTGGATGTTCTCTGGTGGGAATCAACGTGTGGTTCAAAGATCGTCACACCTTATTCCAAATTCCATACATCTATCCACTTGCCTCTACTTGGGATCTTCTTGTCCCCCATATTTCATTTTTCTGTTTCTGGGCCCCTGACCATCCAACCAAACCATTTAACTCAGCTCATGAATCCACATGTCTTCTAATCTTGGTTCACTTCCTGTTCCACGTAAAATGGATGACTAGACGTACCACAGGAAGCTTCACCCCTGAGGAGATTGTCCTACCCTGCACTTTTCAAAGGCACCGCCTGGTGGTGTCCGGGTACAGCTGCTTACACCTTCAGTCTGCATCCACATACTTGCCTACCTTTCTGTAAACCAAGCCTAGGGTTTTTCCTTCTCTATCAGCTGCCAGAAACGATGAACCATCTGGTCATTGTGGGAGAAGCAGCCATCCAGTGAGCTGTTGCCTTCTTAGAGGTTGCCCAATTAGTGCCCGCAGTCTGGAACATTCTCCCATATCAGCGGTCCCCAACCTTTTTGGCACCCGGGACTGGTTTCCCGGAAGACAGTTTTTCCATGGACGGTGGGGAGAGATGGGATGGTTCAGGCAGTAATGCGAGCGATGGAGAGCAGCGGATGAAGCTTTGCTCACTCGCCGGCCCACGCTCACCTCCTGCTGTGTGGCCTGGTTCCTAACAGGCCACACACCGGTACCGGTCCACTTACCGGGGGTTGGCGACCCCTGTCCTTTATGGAAGCCAGTGCAGAGCTGTAACTTGGCCCCAAATTCTTCTTCCTTACTAGAAAAAATCTTTTCTTCGGTCCTGGGTACTCAGTGAACTTTCTTGTATTACTTGAGCACATGCGTCATATGGTAGCTGGTCAGCCCCACCAGTATATCTGCCCAGCCAACCCCCATCCACAGCCATGAAACAGGGTCTCTGCCTGCAGCACCAGAGGGGTGCACACGGTCCATCACCCTCATCAGCTATTGAGAGAGACCTGCTGGCCAGGGAGACTGGTGCACATTATAGATGCTGATCTTGCTGCGTCTTCTCCTTTCTGTGAGCAAGGCCATTATTCTAACCAGTGCCTTGTGTATTGAGTCCTTCTTGGTGACTCCGAACCCATACAGATGCAGTGGGTGCAGGTTTATAGGCTCCTAATTCTGGTGGTTGGTATGGTTATGATCTTTGCTATTCTCCATACAGTGGGATGTGAGGGAGGATTTGGGTGCTACTGAAACATTAGTGATGGCAAAGTTTCAGGGGATCAAGCTCATGCACCTTGTTTTGTCACCTGCTGATTATTGATGTGCAACGGCCAACATGCTGTTTATTTCTTCTGAGTCTGCCTGATCTTATGCTTTGAGGCCAGGACAGAATCCAGTGTGTGATTGTCATTTCCAGATACATAGTCACTTGATGTCCAGGTTTAAGTGCTTAACGTCTTACAGATCAGCTGGGAGTTGTTTTTCAAGTAGTATTTAATTCTGTGGTCTGGATGTACTTCAGACCCTCAAGAGCCAATGTTTTGATTCTCCTCCCGGGGCTTACCATAACCCACATGCAGCAGTTTTTCCAGTTACTGATACCTCTAGTAGTAAAGTCTACTGAGTCAGTATTTCCAAAGGGACAGAGCTGGTTATATAACAGACTGAGCACTTTCCTGCTTCAGAACCCACTGGATAATGTATTTTATTGGGCTTATAATCTGGAGTGTGTCCAAGTGTGCAGTAAGTATGTCCAAGTGTTCAATAAATTGTCTCTGGAGCTCAAGAGGCCCAGCAGGTATTATGCTTTCTTCTTCATAGTGAGACGGCAAGATTCAATCATTTTTGCCCCATCCGGGGTGATATCAATCCACCAAAAATATGCTTTACAAGATTAATAGTGTCAACTCTAAAGATTAAGAAACTGATAATTTGGCCAAAATCTTCTGATGTCACTTTATACTTACAGTTAAGATTAAAATACACCTAAAATATATCTTACAAAATATTTATCTTTCATAAATATAAAATTATTTTACTTATACTTTTCTTATGTTTTTATTTATGCAATAATATTTGACCCTATATGTCATGAGAAATAAATGGATATTATTTTGAAAGGGCAAACTATTTTCTGGTAGGCTACTTTTTGAGATAGTTGTTGACTCATGGATTTTAAATGCCTGTTGATGATACAATATATAAATTTTTGAATATTTTTGTTAAATATAATCTGATAAGATTAATAGTTTTGAGTAAACAGATATTAAAATTAGAGCTTTAAAGTATAAATGAACATATTTCACATACGATAAAGACCCAAAATGGTTTTATATAAATTAAACTTAGCGTGAAAAGCTTCCGGATTTGATAGCTGACTTCTCCAATCAGAAGTTAGTTGAGAAAGAGGCTATCTCAGCTCTGGTGGAGCAGTGTTGCTGCCTATTCCCTTTTTCAGTACCAGCTGCACTCTACATACTTCTAGGGAAACAAATGGAGATCATTCTTTCCCATCAGTGTACTAAACAATGTATCGGACGTAGTGCAATTGGCATTGGACGCCATCTCTTAAAAAAATCATAACTCGCTGAGCAAGCTCCTCCCTGCCAAGAGCAACTGCAGACTTCCTTTTTGAAATAATTATAGCATTGTGTGGTCCAATGAACAAGCAACCAGAAAACATTTTCCAAAATCTTGCTTCAGGTCAGTTTTCATTAAGATAGGAAAGAAAACAACACATAAATATCCAATAGGATTTTTGCTGTACAAAAGTAACCATTGATTTAGGAGAGCCACACTACGCTATTTAAGCAGAAACCTACTTTATTCTTTTTACTCATTATCTATTCAAACTCACTGCTTATTCTAGGATATTTAAAAGTTTTCAGCCTTCTCTAGTCCCTAGAACCCATTACAGATAGATAGTTATTTATTATATAAAAAGTCCAATCATATGCAATTGTCCCAAATCATTTAAAATAAAATCTTATTTACTGCCAGCTGGTGGCTTACACTGGGACATGGGGAGATAGACATCTCCATCACTACCCCTTCCCTATCTTTCTAGCTGTGCATCCTAACAACCAGGAATACTTCCTCACTCCTTAGGCAAGTATCCCATAGGAAGAAAAGAAAAAAAAAAACAAAAAACCTATTAGTAAACTTTGGGAAATGTGGCATAAAATATTCTCCTTTTGAAAATTATTGATGAGTCTTCTAACAAGAGCATGGAGAAATGTTAATTTCATTTAACTATGTGCATTTCCATCCTTTTTAAGATATACCCAGTGGTCAACATCTTATGGGAAAATACCGCTCTGCTTTGAGTTTGACTTCTCTGTGTTTCTTTATAAATTTTTCCAGTCACATTCAGTGACAGACAGATCTTTCTATAATAGTTCTTGCACTAATTATCTATACTTGTAGATAATTGATTCCTGTTTAATTAGGAATCAATTTGCTACAATATTGTATTGTTCTTTAATGGGCTTTTATTTTCTTTATTGCTCTTCAGCTACTGGCCTATATACTTCTTTGAAAACAGTTTCACTCAAAGAAATTGTCTCAAAATTATTTCATAAGTTCTTTATTTCCTCTAATTTGCATTTTTCTCACCATTTGTTTGTTTGAGTTTTTAATTTTTCTAGTTACAAGCTATTTCTGACAAATGTTATATTTCTTGGTATCTGTCTATGATTAGGAATGGGGGATTGGCGACTTCCCTGGTGGTCCAGTGGTAAAGACTCTGCGCTTCCACTGCAGGGGGCGCGGGTTTGATCCCTGGTCCAGCAACTAAGATCCCGCATGCCATGCAGAGTGACCTGCTAACTTAACAGCGGGTCACTGTTAAGTTATTACTGTGCTAAATATCATGATTATTTTAAAGATTGTTAATACATGTCATCAGATGGCTTTTCAAACCATTTAGCCAATTAACATTTTTCCCTATAAATGTTAGTACAGAATCCGTTAGCCCTATTCAATTATTTTTTCAATACAAAAAAAAAAAAGAATGAGGGACTGATATCTATATACACACACGCACACATATATATGTGTATATATATGCGTATATATCAAAACTCAAAGGGTATGTATTGGACTTGTTGACTTTGAGTTCTCCTGGAGTGATTTCCATGGATTGCTTTGGGGTTACACCAAGATAAGAGGCCAGTATCTAGCTGTTTGCTCTTGAATTTTTCAGAAGAGTCTTCTAGCATCCTTCTCAAAGTGTTCTGGAGAGTAAATAGAGGAAAACTGTTCAGGTTTCTACATTCATAGCTTTAATTCACGTCTTCTCCCAATTTTTAGTAAATTACTTATGCCTTCAACTCTTGACATTTCACCAGTTCAAGCACTGTCCATTTTACCCTCTCTAGAGAATAACTCTCCAGACCTCTTTCTAGGTGGAAGAAAGGTACCTGTCCAACGGTTTAGATTTAGAGAGGGAGTCTAGGTATATAACCACTTCTCATGTTTTCATCCAGTCTTCCTTATTTTACCTTTATTCCTTTTACTTTGCATTGAAGCAGAACATGGTACACCCAGTTTGGGGGAATTTTTAAGAATTCCGTCATTAGAACTTGTTTGTTTCTCCACTGATGTATTATATGCAGGTTTCTTGAGTTTGGAAGTCAGATACCAGACTCTCATATAATTTCATGGTAAAAAAAAAAATTCCTACCGTTTTCATGGATTTAGTGGGTATTTTGGAATATAAAATTAGATGCATTATTTAATCTGATAATTTCCCAGGGGATCAGAATGTAATATTTTAATGGGCAAATATGTCATCCTCTATATAGCCAATCCAAAAGTATTAGACATTTTATTGTTATTATTATTAAAAATTGTACAAACATTTCTGTATGCATGTTTTGTCCTTCCTAGAATTAATTCCCTAAAAAAAGATTACTGTGCTAAATATCATGATTATTTTAAAGACTGTTAATACATATCATCAGATGGCTTTTCAAATAATTTAGCCAATTAACATTTTTCCCTATAAATGTTAGTACAGAATCCGTTAGCCCTATTCAATTATTTTTTCAGTACATGTAAAGGATTGTGCTCTCTGACCTGCTGTTAAGTTAGACATAAACATGTGACTTACTTTGACCCAGTTAAATGTATGTTTAAATGCCTTGCAGTAATTCTAGACTGTATCTTTGAGACCCAGTGTGTAATCCAGTGTGCTCTCTTCGTATTATCTAGGTGATTGTGAAAGCAGTTGTCAAATTAGAGCTCCCACTGGCATTGTGCATGACTAGAATCAATTAGCAAAGAGCCCTGCTAATGTAGTGTAAATGGCAAATAATCATTAATTAATTTGTTGAGATTGTTTTCTATAGCGACAAAACCTAGCCTATCCTGACTGATTCAGTATGAATATGTGTTTTCCAAAAATTTGCCTAGAATTTAGTCTTATTTTGTAGTTTCTTAAAATCATCAAGACATTAAAATTGCCATAGTAACTTTTTAATAAAAAATACTATACAACAGATATAGGCCATGTTTGATTTCAGGTTCCAATATAGCCTTTAAAAAGTATGCATATACTATTTCTCAGTAAAGCATAACTGCTATATGGATGTTAAATATTTCCTGCCATTGTATGCTTTATCTACAAAATATAGCATTACATGAATTTTTGAGAGAATGTGACATTCAAAAGCATTGTAGTTTGTAAACATTCTTCTAAAACAATGTTAACATAAGGTTAATGATAGGAGAACTGATTGTTCTTTTGTCAATTGTCAGTCTTCAAAACAAGATATCTTAGAAAACTTCAGCAATCCTCCTATACAAACTGTATTTTTATCTTCCATTGGAAAATGAGTGACCACTAAGATGTAAGCAGAAAATTAGGTTAGGATAATACAGATAGAAAGTGATCCCTTTAACATCGGACACTTTCTCCTTTCTACCACTTGGACATTAGGTGTGATCACAGGAGCTGCCATAGCCATTTTCTGATCATGAAGAATACACAGGATTACAGAAACATAATGAGTGTGGAGCAAGAGAGATAAAGATAGCATAGGGCTCTCATGTACCAGAAGTTCTTATGGTAGTCCTGGACATCTCACATTCAGTATACTTTTGAGACAGCTAAAAGATAACCTCTACATTTTAAGTCTCTATTTTATTTTTGTCTTTTTGTTATATGTAGCTAAAATTAATCCAAGCTGATGTACATATTTATTCATAATAAAAAACATGTTTTAAAGTAATCTTTTTAATTAAAATTCCTGTAATATAATTTAACTTATGTTTATGCATTTTTCATTTTCTTGTAAATCATGAGCAAATCACTTGTGTGTGTATATATATACACATATACATATACACATACACATAGATGTCACATTCTATTAATTTCTAGATATATCAATTATAAATATTTTAATATTTATTTTTTCCATTCTTTTTTTTTAAGATTTTTTTTTTGATGTGGACGGATCATTTTTTAAAGTAATCTTTTTAATTAAAATTCCTGTAATATAATTTAACTTATGTTTATGCATTTTTCATTTTCTTGTAAATCATGAGCAAATCACTTGTGTGTGTATATATATACACATATACATATACACATACACATAGATGTCACATTCTGTTAATTTCTAGATATATCAATTATAAATATTTTAATATTTATTTTTTCCATTAATTCTTTTTTTTTAAGATTTTTTTTTTGATGTGGACCATTTTTAAAGTCTTTATTGAATTTGTTACAATAATCCTTCTGTTTTATGTTTCGGTTTTTTGGCTGCGAGGCATGTGGAATCTTAGCTCCCCGACCAGGGATCGACCTGCACCCCCTGAATTGGAAGGTGAAGTCTTAACCACTGGACCACCAGGAAGTTCCTCCATTAATTCTTTTATCAGGCTTAATTTCTTCCACCTGTTGAGTTTCTCTCATCTTATTTTCCAATACTTGGTGATTCTTGAATGTGTGGTCAGCTTTGAAGCTGAATTCATTCGTCTGCTCTTCTGTTTGTTATCCTAATCGGGCACACAAGAGGCATGCGAGTTTAAGAGGGGTACTGTTTTAGTTTTCTATTGCTGCTGTAACAAATCACTCTAAATTTCACAGTGGCAAATAGCATAAATTTATTATATCACAAATCTCTAAGTCTGAAATCCAGTGGGCTTGGGAGGTTTCTTTGTTCTGAGTGTCACAAATCAATGGGTAAGCAGGTCTGTGTTTTTTTCTGGAAGTCTAGGGGAGAATCTGTTTTAAGCCCCTTCAGGTTATTGCCAGAATTCAGTACCAATCTGTTGTAAGGTTGAGGTCCCTGATATTTTGCTGGCTGTTGGCCAAGGGGCATTCTCAGCTTCTAGATACCACTTGCATTCTATAGCTTATAGAATTCTTTCCCCATCTTCAAAGTAGGCAATGGTGGATCAAGCCCTTCTCACTCACACAATGAATGTCTTTGACCCCTACTTCTGCCTCATCTCTCCTATCTCTTCTGCTGCTGCATCTCTGAATAACTCTTCCACCTTTCTCTTCCCTTTTAAAGGTCCATGTGATTACATTGGGCTCACCTGGATATTACAGGATAATTTCCTTATTTTAAGATCAAGTGATTAGTAATCTTACCTCCATCTACGAAGTCCATTCGCACCACAGTACATTAATGTTTGATTGAATAATGAGGCTAGAGGAATCTTGGGGGACATCGTTATAATTCTGCCTACGACACATACTATCCACTTATCGTTTGAAGGCGCCTCAGCAGCTGCCCTTCTGATTATAATGCTTCTCTTTGTTCTATGATCAGCCACATGGAGCACTGCTCTTACTCCCAGACCAAAGCTCTCCCTTTCTTGGCACACTTCCTGGAGTCAGATCCCTGCAAGTTGCGCTCTCACTCAAAGTGGTTGGATGCGTAAACCTTTTGGCTGCTTCGGCCCCTGCACATCAATTAATCATCCTAAATTGCCCCTGGATCATCACCTGCCACTCCACCAACTTAAGCATGTTATGGGTCAGTGCTTCTTCTCTTAAGCTGCAATTTTTATTTCAAATATGAGTCAACCTGGTTTACTTGCATAGTGGATTGCTCATGATTTTATGATCCTCCATCAATCTCTTTTCTCATTTCTGGTGTGGCTGTAATTATATATGTATGTTTTCTGTAAGTTCCAAAATTTGGTGTAGGGTTGGATATAGCAGTAGGTACTACATATACCATCTAGAAATTGAAGTTCAATCTATAAAAAGCTAATAAAAATTGTGATATTATGAATTATGGAAATCTCCCTCCTTGTATATTTTAAAATATGTGTGTATGCATACAGGCATATATTCATAAGCAACATTTCCTAGTTGTATAGCACCTTAAAATAACAAACAAGCATTTATTTCATGAAATATGTCATGATTGCCACCTTTTTTTTTCAATGAATAATTTTTATTGACCTAGGTAGTTGAATTTCAACTGATTTCCTTTCCATTGTTGCCACCTTATGTTTTAAGTTATCTTTTTATTTATGTTTTAAATAGAGTGATTAGCTCTAATTGCCATTTTACAAGACTGATATTCATTTACAAAACCCCAATCATTCATTCAGTGTTTGTGTACATATGTATATATATATATGTATATATATATATCTTCATTTTTTTTTTTCCCCATTACGCGGGCCTTTCACTGTTGTGGCGTCTCCCGTTGCGGAGCACAGGCTCCGGACGCGCAGGCTCAGCGGCCGTGGCTCACGGGCCCAGCCGCTCCGCGGCATGTGGGATCTTCCCGGACCGGGGCACGAACCCGTGTCCCCTGCATCGGCAGGCGGACTCTCAACCACTGCGCCACCAGGGAAGCCCTATATCTTCATTTTTAGATAAAATATAAATAGTAGTTGTAATATTTTGTTCCTGCAGTTTAGCAGATTTTTATAAATGCATGCGTATTTGAGTCTAAACTGGTTTAGGAAAATTTGGCCATGAAATAGAGTCATTGCTATTCAGTCTCTGCTTTCAGTCCAACCTAGGTCAATGAAGACATCTGGTGTTTAACGTTTGGCAGCTGCTCAGTAGGCTATGACATATGAAATAGTTTGGTGGTCTGACTTCACTTTTCAATGAGTCATTGTCAGGTAATGATTAGCAGCCTATAAGGAACTTGGCAAAGAGTAAGGGATGTTCCATATTGGAATTCTTTTCTATCCATACACACTCTGCTTTTCATATCAGCAGTAAAGTTTATTGGCAGGAAACTCTGTCTATGTCACCCTTTCCTACCGTTCAATAAATTAAAGACTTCAACTGCCAGTGCAGATTATATATCTCAAGAGGTTCAAGTATTTGAAGTATAAAAAAACTAATTATATAGTGCTAAGAATATATAAAATTACAGTAGATGTTTTAGAAGTGATTAATAGTGGCATTTCTCTATTTTCATAAAAAAGAAAAATATTTTCCTAGCTTAAACACTTACAGTAATTTAAGCATTAAGTAAATATTTATTGTTGGTTGATAGGTTGTTAACTACTTTCACTGGATTCAAATAATTTTCTAGTTTAATAAAAATAATTATACCAGTTGTGCATATGGTCAGAACTTTAGTACTGCAGTGCAACACTTAGAATGCGTCCTCTCCCCCCAGCTTTATTGAGATACAATTGACATATAACATTGTTTAAGTCAAAGGTGTACAAAGGATGATTTGATTCACTTATATATTGCAAAATGATTACAAAAATAAGGTTAGTTAATACCTCATCATCTCACAATTGCTATTTGTGTGTGTATGGTGAGAACATTTAAAATCTACTGTCATAGCAACTTTTCCATGAGTTTTGGCTTTTTAAAAATTCCACATATAAGCGATCATACAGTATCTGTCTCTGTCTGACTTATTTCACTTAGCATAATGTCCTCAAGGTCCATCCCTGTTGTTGAAAATGGCAGGATTTCCTACCTTTCTATGGCTGAAAAACATCCCATTGTATATACGTATATATCATATTTTCTTTATCTATTCGTCTGTTGATGGTCACTTAGATAGCTTCCGTGTCTTGACTATTGCGAATAAGGTTGCTGTGTACATGGTGATGCAGAATAAAGATGATTGCAAATACACAGACAGGAAAGTATATTCGATACAACTGGAAATCTTGGTTCAAAGCATATCTTTGAAAAATAGTGCTTGGTCTTGTGCAAGCTAACTATATTATTTTTGAGTGTTCTTACTTTTTAAAAGAATTTATTAATTAAAAAGCTATATTATCATAAATACTTCAGTGAAATAATATTTTATGGTATCTGGTACATAAATGCTTAAATGCCTTTGTTCAGCAAATAATTATTAACTGTTTACTACCATTGCAAGCCAGTTATTTTGTTCTGTTCTTCTGATCCAATAAATGGGGTATTGTGCATTTTCTCTCAGAAGCCTACAGTCATGAACATGGGCCCTGTAGTGGAAAATATTCTTTGCCAAGTATTTTGTAAGAATTTTTCTTATGACACGGGTGCAGAATGTTAAACTTTCTATCTACATTTTGATAAACAGATTAACTCCTATTTGATCTATATGTTATATGATCACCTCTAACATGCAATATACTAGTGATCCTAAGAAAGTTGTGGGTATTTAATGTATAAATTCATACACAAACTCATTATGCTTTAGAATATTGTAAGATAATACATCTTTTGTAAACTTGGTTAAATGAATTCAAATTTATATTATTTTTTTCATTATATTTATGGTAACACTCACAAAATGACAAAATATATTTACAAAGAAAAATCCATATAAAGACAATACTAAGTCAAGCAGAAGTGTACATAAGGAAGGGGTAAATTTGACTTTTTCTAATAAAAGTACATAATTTAAGAAGATAAAAATAGCAAAAGTCTAACAGAATTGAAAAAAAATTTAGAGTTTAGAATTATAATAGACTATTAAAAACAGGTCTTCATACAGTTTTATATTATTAATGATGGAAGCATACCCTAAGTCCCAATGTGGCTCGAGATAATATATAATGATTAAGCATCATTATTAGCAAGACACTTAAAAATTGTGTCCAACATATGAAGAGTAAATTCTATAATTACGATACTTTTAAACAAGTCAGTCTGTTTAACACAATTTTCCGTAAAAATACCCTTAATGGTAGAGATGGTTCTTCTGAAATTTCTTATTTAAAAGTGAAATTCTAATACCCCATACCATCAAAGTAACACTTTTTCTTCTTGCAATGGTAAAGTAGCTCAAATAAAACCTACAAAACAATGTGGGATTGAGATAGAGTTAATTCTGTTGTCAGAAATGTTGTCAGAGGATGCTTGGAAAACATTGCTGAAGATCTGAAAACAAAAATACTTTATAACATATTTCAAAGTTCGGGAAGATTGCTGTAAAATAGTATGAAAGTACGCAGGTTTCTACTATGTCTTATATTGTGGTTTTCTCAATATTCTGTTTCAAAAATGAAATGTAAGAAAAAGTACTACTTTTTGAACCAGTGAAGAAAGATATACTAGCCAGATATAATGAAATTAATATCTCTTAAAAAACATGTCTTATATTAAGAAAAACTACATAATTTTAACCACAAAAGGAATAGCCATTTTGCTAGTCTTTAAAAATTCTGGAAAAAAGGTCACAGGGTTTTAGCTGAACTGTTAAAATAAGCTGATTGATTCTTTAAGCAAGAACTGATGTACTGCCCACCACCTTTCAAGGAACTGAAAGTCTGGGGTACAGCAGTGGACAAAGGAGACAGAAATTCCTACCTTCATGGGACTTACACCAGGTAGGGGAGACAGAAAATATGCCATTAAATAAACAACATATGGAGTATGTCAGAGATTAATGAGTGCCATAGAATAAAAGTAAGCAAGAACAAGGGATAGAGAGCACTAGTGGGGGTGAGGACAGATGTATACTCTTTCTTAAATAGTGATATATATTTTTTCTTTTTCTTTTTTTTTTTTTTTGAGAACGTCACACTTGAACAAAGACCCAAAAGAAGTGAAAGAACTAATTCCGCGTACATGACTGTTTTCCAGGAAAAGGGAACACCAAGTTCAAAGGCTGAGGCCGTGTTCTGTGCAGGGCATGTTTGAGTAATGGCACGAAACCAGTGTAGCCTTTGAAAATCTGCTGGGGAAAGAGATACCATGGGAGGGACTCTAGGGGTCAGAATGTGTAGTGCCTTTAGACCCTTCTACAAACTTTGATTTTATTTTGAGTGATACAGTCTTTTGAAGGGTTTTTTCTCTTGAACAGAAGAGAAGCATCACCCAACTCAGTTTTTCAAGGGCTCTGTCGATATGGTGATACAGCGTTGAGAATAGACTTTAGGAGGAAAGGATGGGGAGTAGGGAGACTCAGAAGTGATCTACACAGGACATAAAGCCAGCTTGGCCCACAGCAGTAGTGGGAAAAACAAATATGTTTTGGAAGACTTTTCTTACAGATTGTGGTTTATGAGACAGTAAAAGGAGTCAAGAATGAATCCTTTTGGTTTGGGGGGTTTTTTTTTGAAGAATAAGCTAGATAATCTACAGTAGCAATCAAACACCCAAATTATTATAACTATGATGTGGTTAATTTTAAAAAGGAAAATTTTCAACATATAGTATATTCTCTACTTTTTTATGAAATGTGAAGTCTGTGAATATATCTTTTAACATAAATTTCACTGTTTATGTTATGGAAAACATTTTAAGAGAGGAGGTATAATGTGAAGTTAAATTATACATTTATTGCATACTGCTTTTGCACAGACAATAGATCCAAACTTACTAACTTCTGAAAATATGCCAGTGATTTGTATACTACTCATGGTTACTTTTGAAAAAAAAAAATCATACATTTAACCTGTTTCTTCAAAGCGAAATGATGTTTTTACAATTAATGAAAAAGGTAACTGCTTTTGTCAAGTTCTCCTCATCCTATGGAAAACACCTTTTGAACATTAATATTTGGAATATTTCCATTGTTATGTAATTTTGCTGTTGGAACCAATGTTACTATATCACCTATTAAAACTCTTCCCACATTAAAAAAAAGGAAACAATTTCCTAACATACACATATACATATATGTATATAAATGTGCATATATATATATGTATGTATGGAATACATTCTTTTTGGTGTACAGGCCCAAATGATTAATATTTGAGAATATAAAAATGTACTTGCTGAATTAGAAAAAAAATCACCCAAATTGATAAAATTGGAAAATAAAAATCATGTTTTTTTTTTTAAAAACAGAGGCAAGGGCATACCTTTTAAATTTGGGGATATATATATACATATATATATGTATATATATATATCTTGGTGAAGTACCATTTTAACTATGATAGCCACTAAAATCAAATACCAAAATATGGTGCTCTTCTCCTACTTTACATGAAGATAATCGGATATGCCCCGTAGCTTGTACACTTCAGGGTGGCCAGCAAGCCAAGATCTCTAATCAGTCCTGTGTCCAGCTTTGAATTCAGGGGAATCTGGTTGTCTGAATGGTGCTTCTAGAATATTATTAAGTTGGCCTTAATGTCAAGTTCAAACAAGATGTGGTCAGAACACCTAAAAACAAAAATTTGAGATTTTTGTACCCTTTTTGTGCCTGCTTGCTAATAATGTAATGTGTCAGAAAAAAAAAAAATGCAGCGCTATGTAACCAGACATTCAAAATATGGAATGTCACACATGTTAAAAAAAAAAGATTTACAAAAACAATAAATTATCTCATAAAATTATTTTTGTTAATAAATCAGAAAAATTATTTAAATAATTCCATATTTTTCTCATTCTTTTACTTTTTTTGGTTTTATTTTTTGCTCATAAAAAATTATTACAGTAGCACATGCATATAATTTTTTCATAAATAGACATGTTGGAAATACAAAAAGGATTTTTAATGATGGAATGTATAATCAAACAGTTTGAAGAGCACTAATCTAGAGGACAATGTACACAGGTAAACACTTTGAAAATAGGGTATTTACTTACAAAGGACACTAGCACAGGTAAGTTTGTGTGTGCTTGTGGTGTGTGTGTATGCGTGAGTATGTGGGAGATGTTCAACAGATGCTTTCTAAAATTATTTGTTTAGATGTTCAGAGGAAACAAAACACAAATTATGTCTAGCGAAATTTAATTCTACAACTTCAATTCCTTGTGTATTGATTAAGATCCTACTTTATAATTGGCACTGGCGTCATTGTTCTTCTTTTTCCTCATAAAGAAATGTTCTTAATTTAGGTACTAAAAACTTATGTAATCTGCCTTTGTCTGTATGGTTGCCAGGATTTCCAAGCCAGTGTTACTGATAAATTCTTAGGACTTTTTAGTTTTGCTCACATTTCTTAATGCTCATTTACATAACAGATCCTAGAGAACAGGCACTGACATTAGTATTAGTAATAGCAATAATAATAACAATGAGATGGCACACAATGTGTGCCGCTATGTGCCAATCCCTTTTTCAATAGTTTTGTACCTATTGACTCACTTATTTCTATAATTCAACACTACAACAAGTGAAGTAATTGTTATCCTATTTTATAGATGAAGAGACTGAAGCACAGAGAAATTGAGTTACTTGACTAAAGTCACACTGCACTAAGGAGGGAGAGCCAATATTTGAATTCGGATACACTTTTGTTAAGGGTAGAGTTGTGTGTGTGTGTGTGTGTGTGTGTGTGTGTGTGTGTGTGTGTATTTCACTTTGAAAAAATCCACATGAAACCTCTGCATTTTCATGCTTCCCATAGTCCATTAAATATCCCTGAGACAAATATTTCTTTTCAATGCATCTTTGTTAAGTTTTAATAATTTTCTTTAAGTTTGTTGCTTGAATACTTTAAATTCTCGAGACCTGTTCAATTTCCACTTGAAATTTTGATGACGTGTAACCATAGCCTTGAGGCATTCCTTTTTTTCCCCTCCCGGCATTGTTTCCTACTAAGTTTAACTACTCTGAAAGTACCAATGTTGGCTTTGAGATGTGCTTCTGTGGTGTTAATGACTGGTGTAATTGTTTTTTAAAGAAACATCGCTGCTTGGAATAATTGCAAAGGTTAACTTAGAGATAGAATTTGCAGAATGAGAAGGGTGGAGAATGTCAGTTATGCACAAACTCATTTCCCAATACCTCAAGCTTTGATCTAGTATTAGTCCCGAAGCTAACAGCCCTGATGGATATTTTTAGTAGAGGTTAAGGATTCCTTCAGCGACTTTTACTGGGAAGTAGGTAATATGCCTTTAGTCTTTTAGCTACATCCAGTTATTCAATTAAAATAATGGCATTCTGTGTTTTATCTATAGTGTAACAAAAATGCATACACTTACAAATTACTAAATTTTATTCTTAAAAGCATCAGAGTCCGTCCACATCCAAAGGTAATCTAAACCCTTGACAGTAGAGCTGGAGTTCTTTTCTCCATGATTCCCAAGAAAATCATTACAATTAGATTAACTTACATTGAAGTGCAAGTTTCTGTTAAGAAATGAAAATGTCTTCTTGTTTCCAAGAGTATTCCCTTTTTATTTTCTGAGCTATATAAATCTGGCTAGGAGGACGAGATTCATTAATAATATTTTGATTGTGTTGTAAAGCATCATGTTTGTGCAGGTCCAGGTGTCTCTTGCAAAAAGTAATGTCCCAGGAATTGTGTCTAGATGACAACCAGACACTGTATTAATATAACAATATAATCAACTTATAAATATATTTTCCCCTAAATTCTAACACAAGTATGGCTAGCTCCATTACAGCATTGTTTTAACAGATTCTTAAAGTAGTATACAGTGAGAATGTTTTTTTCATGAGCAAGGCAATGGCAATAATGACTTCTGACATCACAATACTGTTATATGGATTAATGGCTTTGAGTACATTTGTTTCTGTTATATTGTTAATGAATTCAAGGTTGCGGGACCCTATTTTATTTTATTTTATTTTATTTATTTTTTTTTTTTTTGTGGTATGCGGGCCTTTCACTGTTGTGGCGTCTCCCGTTGCGGAGCACAGGCTCCGGACGCGCAGGCCCAGCGGCCATGGCTCACGGGTCCAGCCGCTCCGCGGCACGTGGGATCCTCCCAGACCGGGGCGCGAACCCGGCTCCCCTGCATCGGCAGCCGGACGCGCAACCAGTGCGCCACCAGGGAAGCCCAGGACCCTATTTTATAATCATATTCTGTACTTCTTTTCAGTTCTGTATTTTTTTTAATATTATGAAATATATATATTTAATAAATACCCAAATAGTACAAATGTTTCTTCTGTGTCTGCTGTGGGAAGGAAAATCCCTATAGATATAACTGTTTCTTCAAAATAAATGCACAGCCTTCCAAGTATTATGATGCCCAATATTTGAATAATTTCTTATTCCCTATTTGTTATTAAATGCTATTCTGGAAAAAATCTTATTTGTATATCTTTATACACCTCTGTAAGTATATTTGTACAATAAAATGTTAGAAAGTTTCTAAAGTTAAAATTTTTCACGTTTTAATATTTGCCTATATGGCCAAATCACCCTCCAAATTTTTCATCAATTCATAACCATATAGGGAAAAATATTACATTTATTGATATTTTAGATTTTTCTATAATGAGCATATAGCACATTTTTGTATATTTCATGTATATTTTTCTGTAATAAGTGAATAAGCTCTTTGTATTTCTGACTGCTCATACTCTTTGCCTTTTTTTTTCTATTTGCTTTCTTGGATTTTCCTTTTAGTTTTTAGAACATGTATTAATTAAGACAATCATCCTTGTTTGTGATAATATAATCTTTAAAAATATATCATCTCTTTTTAACTTTGTGTAAGGTATAGCAATATTTATTGCTATGTATTCGTCAATTTGTGGCTGCCCTCGTAATGTTTTCCTCACTTCCTATCTTTTAATTAAAATCTCACACTTTCCAATAATGAACTTCCTTTTATACTTAAATTTAGTAGAAAATCAACTGTCCCTCTCCCAACAAAATGGCTAGTGTTTTATATGTACAAAAATATATTGACCGTTTCATTTTATATTAATTTATTGTAAATGTTAGCACCTATTTCTATATGTTCTATTATTCTAAATCTATAATATATTTCAGTGTCTTGTAATATGACTAATTCATCCTTCATCTTCTTTTCAGAAATTCCTGTCTACTCTTGAATGCTTAATTTCTATATGAATATTCATTCTTCGTAACTATAACTGCATATTCTGTAAAATAAGCAATACATTTCTACAATCACATCTTTTTTCTGGTTAAGATAACCTTCCATTTAACATTTTATATTCAACATTTAGTGAAAAAGCAGGAGAGAAAAAAAGATGGAGTCAAGTTTACTGTATTTGATTTTTTTTCCTAAGTAAGATACATTTCTTTTTTTCACTTCTTCAAGACTAGTTTTATACTTCTCAGAAGACGTATCACATATTTTTCTAGGTCAGACCACTCCTTTGTATATTTTACTTTTTCTCCATATTTTGTTTTGTAAGTGGCCAAAGGACCCAGAACCTTCATCTCTGGTCCCAGGTAATTAGGGCACATTTACGAGGCTCCACCTGAAACTTTGAAACGTGGAGCAACAAAAGGAATACTGCTAAGATGCTTGAAAAGGAATGACTTCAGTGTTGATGCCCGGCATGTTGGCTGGCATCGTGTAGCTGCGGCGGTGTCCTGAAGCAGTGTTGTCTGCTTCTTGACCCTCCAAAGTCACCGTAGTTCCCGTCTATTAACCAGGATTGGCAGTTCAGTCTCCTGTCAATACACTTCTCACAATAACCTCTCTTTTTTTACTTGTGAGGCTCAATAACTGTTCCTGCAACAAACAATCTATCTATGTGCTGGAGATTCTTCTAGGCCTTGGGAATAGATACGGGAAAGGGAATAATGAAAGGTGTCCCCTTTTAGGTAGATCAGTCAAAAAAAATTACTCTCTGGGAGCCTATATTTTACCAGAGACCTGAAAGAAGTGATTTAACCCTGACACATATGGAAAAAAGCTATCTGGCCAACTGAGAGGTAAGCTTTTTGCAGGATGGGGTGCAGGACTTCAGATGATAATGTGGAATTTGAACCAGAAATAATATCCATATATTGTGGATGTTACTCCCATGAAGAGAACAGCTCCCATGGGAGCTGTTACTCCCATGAAGAAAATACTATTGCCTATTAACCAAGCGGTAGAAGTAGGATGGCACCTTTCATAATGAATATCTGGATTGTCAAGGAAAACAATGTTTTTATCAGCATAATTCTAGGCTCTACAGGTTTAGGGTTCTTTCAATTTAAGAAAAGTAATGGTTCCAGAAAATTATAAGCTGGATCTGCTACCAGGCCACTTAAGGCTCTTTATTATAATCGGTGAACAGACAAAAATGAGATGTGTATATTGGTGGATATGAGTGTTCTGGATGATCAAGTAGATAAAGCTGAGTACTACATGGTAGCCCTCCTATTATCGGTGTGTCCAATGACAAATATTAATGCAACACAAGGGCACCCCAAAGAGGCATCACCACCATGAACACACATCCTCAAAAATGAAGGTGTGGCTCACCCCAATAAATAAAGACCTCTTAACAGCTTATCAACAGAGCTGCAGGCTAAATGACTAGGTAGTGAAAAAGGACAATCATAAACATAAATTATCCCATTTACCATTTGCAGAAAAATAGATTTTACTTAGTGCACTTCCACCTTCCTTTCCTCCTAATCCCCTCTTCCTGACAATTGTTTATCGAAGGTGGTAGTTGGTTAACTTTGCCACTGGACCATTTGCAGACTACTGAGAGAGGAGCATGACAAAATTAGAAGGGGAATAGATGTCCCCCAGAAATCATGGCACTGGGTCCTATGCAGTAATGAAGGGATTTAGGGATGTATTCCTATGGGAAAGTAGGGACTCCTTTGTTTTCTTAATTGTAAGAAGAAGAATTGCATTATTTAGGCAGAAAAATTTTTGGAAGTCTTAACTATGGAAAGATGAATGAGTGTCAGTCTTAGGAAACCAACAAGATTCTCAGTATGTTTTGGCTCTTTAACACCCAACATCCACTTTTTAATTTTCGGAGATGACCAGTTGTGTGTAGCCTGGTGGGAGTCATTGTTCTACCTTTCGTTATGGAAGATGAATATCCCAAATCTTTCTCTCTCAGTTTTACAGAACATGGAGCACCTGTATCTTGTCCAAATATAAACTGCTGCCTTATATTTTAAACTTAGCACTAGCAATGCAACCAGAAAAAAAAAAAAAGCACAGTGAAAATTTGTTTTGGCAATTGCTGCAGTAAAGGTATTCAGTGGTAGCTACCACCTTATCCACGTGAGGCAGCTGCAGTGTCTAGTGTTGGCCCTGAGAGCCCTTTCTGACGATTTACACTAAAGATCCCAGGTGCATTTTATTCTCTGGTCCAGCAGAACAGTTTTAGCGTCTGACTTTTTGTCTAGGCAAAAACGTCCAACCCTAAATATAATCAGTAAGACCCTGGTATCTGTCCAATAAATTTCCTTTTTGTTTAAGCTAGGTAGAATATACTTATCTCCCTTGAAACCAAGATCCTGAGTACTCTGGTATTTAAGAAAAAAGACCCTGAATTTGAAGTTATAATTATGTGGTACTGTGTATTATATTTGAATTTATTTCTGGGTTTTTTTTGTTGCTTGTTTAACTTTTAGGTTCCTATTGCAAAGGGGGATATTATCTTCTGTTCAATGTTCTAACTTAACTCCTAATTTTACATGTGGAATCTAATTACTTATTCATTTTGTCTATTCTCTCTATTCATTTTGTAACAAGCCACCATAAATAAAAAATTATCTCATTATTTCAAAATTTTAAGTGCATTTTCTGAAGTGTTTTAGGTATACAATATCATCTAAAACAATAATAATTATGCTTCTCTCTTTGTCTACAACTAATTGGATAGTACTTTTAGAGTGTTGTTAAATATTAATGTTTATAATGGACAATCTTATATTGTTCTTAAAACTGATGCTTCTGATGAGCCAACATTATGCATGATGCTGGCTTTTACCTTATGATATATATTTTCATTTATATCAAGAAGTAATATTTTCATTCTATCTTATTGAGTTTTTATGAGAAATACATGTTGTATTTTATCAAATGACTTTTTGACACTTGAGGTGTTCATATTTTTTTTCCCATTGACTTTTCTAACACCATGAATTATAATAAAGATGTTCTGAAAATGAGTTACTATTGAATTCTTGGAATAAATTTCATTTGATTCCATTAATTATTAATCTTGTAGTATGTAGCTGAAATTTATTTGATATTTTATCTCAAAATATATTGTAATCTCAATATGTGAGACTGAAGAGTGGTTTTCATTTTATTGGGTATTACTTTTATGAGTTACTATCAAACTGACTTTCTATGAGCATGAAAAATATAAATGGCATTAAATCCTTGAAAGCATAATTTACTTGTGAATTATTTTGGACATTATGGGGGTGTGTATGTGTATGTATATGTGCATATGTTGGTAGAGGGCAGGAAATGGTTGAGGAAAAGCATAAGACAGCTTGTTTCCCTTTTCTTGATTCCTCCATATGCTATTATAATTCTCCTCTATGACATCTGGTTTGAATGACCAAAATTATATTTTTCCAGAAAATCATCATTTTAATCTAGATATTTAAATCCATTTGAATACAACAACTACTCTGTTGTAATATTTTAAATGTCACATACGTATACAATTAACAGTTTTCAATTTTTATTATTTTTGCAAAGTAGTTTTGTATCAATTTGTCTTAATTAATTTATCTCACTGCACCTGTTTTGTTGATTTCTTTTGAAAAACAGATTTTTTGGGCTTCCCTCGTGGCTCAGTGGTTGGGAGTCTGCCTGCCGATGCAGGGGACGCGGGTTCGTGCCCCGGTCCGGGAAGATCCCACATGCCGTGGAGCGGCTGGGCCCGTGAGCCATGGCCGCTGGGCCTGTGCGTCCGGAGCCTGTGCTCCGTAACGGGAGAGGCCACAACAGTGAGAGGCCCGCGTACTGCAAAAGAAAAAAACAAACAAACAAAAAACAGATGTTTTCTCTGTTTTACTAAATGTGCTTTTTCATTTTTTTCTGCATTCTTATTTCTTTGATTTTTATAAGTTATCGGAAAATATTCATTAAAGCATTCATTTTATTCCTCCGTGTTTCGTGCTATATGTGTTAAAATTAGTTTTATACTTATTCATTGTATCAGTCAGGGTTCTCCTGAGAAATATATACATTTTATATAATAGACAATTAACAAATTAGCTCATACAGTTATGGAACTGGCAAGTCCGGATTTGCAGGGTGGAGACCCACATAGATGGCTGAAAATCTTGCTCTGTAATGCTGTAGTCTGGGGGGACAAAGTCAGAAAGAATTCTGTATTAATATCCTAATTACATGCATTTTATATGTAAATATTTAATGTATATTAAAGAACACTGAATACACAAATAAATTTAAGGTTTTTTGTAGTTACATTTATCAATTTATATATTATATTTGACCTTTACATCTTAACTTATCACTTTCTAATGTTAATTATTACACCCTCATTATGGGGTGGTAAGAAAATTATCACATTTACAGTGCTTTCTACATATTCTTCCTCTAATTCTTCTTCTTGTGAATTATTTTAGTAACTACACATCTAGTAGTAGGTGAATAATTGGTTTGTCAGCATTAAGTATTATGTATTTGAAATCATGCTAACTAAAGATGAGGAAAACTGAAATTTCACTTCCTCACCCCTTCTCTCCCCAGTTTTTTAACATTAGTAATTTTTGTTATTTCCACCCTGTTGAAGTCCATTTTATTTAAAATATGTTTCATGAAATCAACTATACTTCTCTTTCTATATACATATAAGTGTGTTCATTTATATATGTACACACACACAGAGGGCGAGAGAGGTTAATATCTATCTGTATATATATCTCATGAAATGATTCCCAGATAATAGTGATGTTCAGCACTATTACTTTCCTAAATATCTTAATTTTTCTCTTGGTTTCTGGACTTGGTCACCATATTTTTTAAAGAAAAACAAAAACATGAATTTAAAAAATATTTATCTACTGTTAACATCACATACTTGGTAGAATTTTTTCTCTGTGACTTCAAAGAAAGAATTTCACTGTCATTGGATCTTCTAACACTGGCTTCCCATCCTAATTTCCCCTCACCATAAAACACACACACTCACGTTCACACGCCCCACCCCACTCACACATATATTCATATGCACACCATTGTAAGAGACTTGATTATTTTTTCTGATGCCTCCATATATATTTATTCTTGTAATTCAGAATGCCTCACATAAACATGTGCATTTTTTTTTTTTTGGCTGCTTTGGGTCTTCGTTGCTGTGTGTGGACTTCCTCTAGTTGCAGCAAGTGGGGACTACTCTTCGTTGCGGTGCGCGGGCTTCTCATTGCGGTGGCTTCTCTTGTTGCGGAGCATGGGTTCTAGGCGCACAGGCTCTAGTCACACGGGCTTCGGTAGTTGCAGCACGCAGGCTCAGTAGTTGTGACATGCGGGTCCTAGAGGGCGCTACTTCAGTAGTTGTAGCGCGTAGGCTCAGTAGTTGTGGCTTGCGGGCTCTAGGGCACGTCTTCACTAGTTGTGGCTCACACGCTCTAGAGCACAGGCTCAGTAGTTGTGGCAAACAGGCTTAGTTGCTCCGCAGCACGTGGGATCTTCCCAGACCAGGGATCGAACCCGTGTCCCCTGCATTGGCAGATGGATTCTTAACCACCGCGCCACCAGGGAAGTCCCTAACCATGTCTTTATGTCAGTTATTTTGTTATTTTTTTCTCTGTCTACATAAATACAAATTACATGTGTTCAGGACTTTTCTGTCTTTAACAGAACTTTCTGTCTTTGTCAGAACTTTTTTCTAAGAAAAAATTTTCTCAAAATTCTGTTTCGTACTATGCAATCTGCCCTGACAGTACATCTGTGAGCATGACTCTCAGAATTTGGTATGTGCTCCATCAGGAAACAACAAAGTGCTGCATGTCCCAGGTTTTCTGTTTTGTTTCTGGTTTTGCCTTTGAGTGGCAATTTATTTAGCTTGCTTTATTTTCCTTCTTCAGCTGGCTATAAGTGGCAGCTGCTCTTCTCCACACTGTCACCAGCCACACTGAGAACCTACCAGCTTCTTGTAAAGAGGTTGTATAACATACTTCCTTATCTGGTTGAACCAAAGGCTTTCCCCAATTTCACCATTGAAAATAAAGGCCAACATTATTAACGTGGAAAAATTCACATCTGTCCAAAGACCATTAGAAGCTTGTTCCTTTGCTCTGCATCATCTCTTGACTGGATCCATACACCATTAAACTCATTTTGAATAATGATTCAGAGTTGCTGTAAATCCCAATTTCATGTACAGTTATTTTTCTCTGTTTTTTGTTCTTTATGTTTTTAAAGAAATGTACCAAACAGTGTGTCAAAGAGTGCAATTTTGTAATAAGGTAGAAGTTACAATCAGATCTCATTTGATTAAGGTTATTTTTGTAGCAGAACATAGAAATGTTCAGAATGGGAGAAAATTTAAGCTCAAACATTTTGTAATAAAATATGAATCACCTTTTAAGAAGAGAGACATTCTTTATCTGTAAACATAAGTTCTGTAAGGACTGTGGTTTTATCTATGCTACTCACTGCTCTAGCCTCCAGCACCAAAACGTAGAAGGACTTTGATAAACTTATGTTAAATGATTTAATGCATTTGTTTTAATTTTTCACATGTAAGTTGGAACCCTTTACTATTTTCAGAAAATAATCATTTAATCATTATGGGTCTGAAATTCATTGCATAATAATGTCATGATTTCATATGACCTTCGAAGGGAGTTTCTAAAAAAGCTGTACATGTAAATAATCAGAGGGTTCCTAATAGAGATAATACATTGACCCAACACCCACTCTTCACTGGAGTTTTCAGTCCTGTTAGCGCTCTCCTTAAGGCTTTCTTGGAAATGACCAGAGGTTTGTTTTGGAGCGGGTGTTGTGTTCTTCATTTTATTGTCAGGTTTTTTTTTTTAAATGCTATCTAGTTACTATTTTTACTTTTAATTGGCTTTTAAAATTCATTTTATGTTTCATGAAATCAACTATACTTCTCTTTCTATATACATATAAGTGTGTTCATTTATATATGTACACACACACAGAGGGCGAGAGAGGTTAATATCTATCTGTATATATATCTCATGAAATGATTCCCAGATAATAGTGATGTTCAGCACTATTACTTTCCTAAATATCTTAATTTTTCTCTTGGTTTCTGGACTTGGTCACCATATTTTTTAAAGAAAAACAAAAACATGAATTTAAAAAATATTTATCTACTGTTAACATCACATACTTGGTAGAATTTTTTCTCTGTGACTTCAAAGAAAGAATTTCACTGTCATTGGATCTTCTAACACTGGCTTCCCATCCTAATTTCCCCTCACCATAAAACACACACACTCACGTTCACACGCCCCACCCCACTCACACATATATTCATATGCACACCATTGTAAGAGACTTGATTATTTTTTCTGATGCCTCCATATATATTTATTCTTGTAATTCAGAATGCCTCACATAAACGTGTGCATTTTTTTTTTTTTGGCTGCTTTGGGTCTTCGTTGCTGTGTGTGGACTTCCTCTAGTTGCAGCAAGTGGGGACTACTCTTCGTTGCGGTGCGCGGGCTTCTCATCGCGGTGGCTTCTCTTGTTGCGGAGCATGGGTTCTAGGCGCACAGGCTCTAGTCACACGGGCTTCAGTAGTTGCAGCACGCAGGCTCAGTAGTTGTGACATGCGGGTCCTAGAGGGCGCGGCTTCAGTAGTTGTAGCGCGTAGGCTCACTAGTTGTGGCTTGCGGGCTCTAGGGCACGTCTTCACTAGTTGTGGCTCACACGCTCTAGAGCACAGGCTCAGTAGTTGTGGCAAACAGGCTTAGTTGCTCCGCAGCACGTGGGATCTTCCCAGACCAGGGATCGAACCCGTGTCCCCTGCATTGGCAGATGGATTCTTAACCACCGCGCCACCAGGGAAGTCCCTAACCATGTCTTTATGTCAGTTATTTTGTTATTTTTTTCTCTGTCTACATAAATACAAATTACATGTGTTCAGGACTTTTCTGTCTTTAACAGAACTTTCTGTCTTTGTCAGAACTTTTTTCTAAGAAAAAATTTTCTCAAAATTCTGTTTCGTACTATGCAATCTGCCCTGACAGTACATCTGTGAGCATGACTCTCAGAATTTGGTATGTGCTCCATCAGGAAACAACAAAGTGCTGCATGTCCCAGGTTTTCTGTTTTGTTTCTGGTTTTGCCTTTGAGTGGCAATTTATTTAGCTTGCTTTATTTTCCTTCTTCAGCTGGCTATAAGTGGCAGCTGCTCTTCTCCACACTGTCACCAGCCACACTGAGAACCTACCAGCTTCTTGTAAAGAGGTTGTATAACATACTTCCTTATCTGGTTGAACCAAAGGCTTTCCCCAATTTCACCATTGAAAATAAAGGCCAACATTATTAACGTGGAAAAATTCACATCTGTCCAAAGACCATTAGAAGCTTGTTCCTTTGCTCTGCATCATCTCTTGACTGGATCCATACACCATTAAACTCATTTTGAATAATGATTCAGAGTTGCTGTAAATCCCAATTTCATGTACAGTTATTTTTCTCTGTTTTTTGTTCTTTATGTTTTTAAAGAAATGTACCAAACAGTGTGTCAAAGAGTGCAATTTTGTAATAAGGTAGAAGTTACAATCAGATCTCATTTGATTAAGGTTATTTTTGTAGCAGAACATAGAAATGTTCAGAATGGGAGAAAATTTAAGCTCAAACATTTTGTAATAAAATATGAATCACCTTTTAAGAAGAGAGACATTCTTTATCTGTAAACATAAGTTCTGTAAGGACTGTGGTTTTATCTATGCTACTCACTGCTCTAGCCTCCAGCACCAAAACGTAGAAGGACTTTGATAAACTTATGTTAAATGATTTAATGCATTTGTTTTAATTTTTCACATGTAAGTTGGAACCCTTTACTATTTTCAGAAAATAATCATTTAATCATTATGGGTCTGAAATTCATTGCATAATAATGTCATGATTTCATATGACCTTCGAAGGGAGTTTCTAAAAAAGCTGTACATGTAAATAATCAGAGGGTTCCTAATAGAGATAATACATTGACCCAACACCCACTCTTCACTGGAGTTTTCAGTCCTGTTAGCGCTCTCCTTAAGGCTTTCTTGGAAATGACCAGAGGTTTGTTTTGGAGCGGGTGTTGTGTTCTTCATTTTATTGTCAGGTTTTTTTTTTAAATGCTATCTAGTTACTATTTTTACTTTTAATTGGCTTTTAAAATTCATTTTTTATATTCCCCATTGGAAAAAAATGATTTGGGGTATACAAAGCCATCAGCTTCCAGTAGTATCAGAGTCTGAATTAAGTTTTTGTTTTGTTCATCATACATCTTGCACCAGTAATGCACTACAACAAAATGCACTTGAAAAATCCAGTTCATGTGTCTCTGTTCATCATTGTAATAATTTGGGGGGAGGAAGATATATTAAATACTACTTGCAAAGAGGTAGAAATATCTGTATTCAAACAAACAAACAAAAATTTTTCCCCCACTAGGGGCAGAGTAAAGGCGATTGCCCTCTATTAAAACAAACAAAAAAATATTTTTAATTGAGAAAGAAATGCGTCAGTTTTCTGACCATGCATACAAACTTACCTGCAGGATTATTTTTCTTTGAGTCCTCTCTCCTTGGCTTGTTTCTGGCCACTTTCTTCCTATCTCTTACACGTGCCACTAGTGTCTCTCTGTTATGTCCTTATCTCCTGTTCTTATAAGTACACCAATCATACTGTATTAGGACCCCCCCACCAATGGCCTCATTTTAACTTAATTACCTTTTTAAAGGCCTTATCTCCAAATACAGTTACCTCTGAGGTACTGGGTGTTAGAGCTTCAGCATATGAATTTGGAGGGGTATGCAATTCAGCCCATAACAGTGTCTAAGATTATTTTTAGGGAATCTTCTTGAAATCAGCACCTGTGGAAAGGAGGGGAACGAGCAGGATTGGGCAGAGAGAATATGAGTCCTGCATTAAAGGCCTGAATGATAGCCTTGCACCACCCAATGAGTGTCTTTGAAGCATCTTGCTTCACCCATTGGAGTTGTGTATTGAGTCAAAGTGACCAGGCTTTATAACCTGATTTGATTAGTCTTGAGATATTTTGACCTTAGCAATCGCATGACCATCTGCAGCTTAGACATTATCTGAAAGGGTAAGAGCTGGATTCTGTCTATTGACAGGACTGCCGTCAATTGAGGCAAGAAATCCCACCTTGAAGCAAAATATATAAGTGGCGTGTCACCTTGCCCATCACAGTACTTGTTGCACTAGGCTCATTCGCATTTAAGTTTAACCAGATTATATTTAAAAGTAAAATTTTCCATGGAAAAATCAAACCTATGAAAACTTTTTTCACAAATACTTAACATTCTTGCTAACTTTATAATATTTTAACTGGTGGGGAGAATGTATAAAACCTCGGGTTATTTCAGGTCATTAAAAAAAATAATGGAGATGTAATTTATTAAGGTTTTTAGTCTAGAAAGTTTATGAAAATTGTTTACAGAGGTATCTTTAGCAAGTCAATAGTTTTGGTACTAGAGAGAATCAAAATCAAGATTTAGTTTAAATACCTGATATTTAATCAGGTAATCGGCATAGTTAGAGCTAAAGAATTTTCTGCCAATACACGTTACTCACACATTCTGAAATAGAGCCTCAAATAGCAAGAAGAATTGTTTTCATTTCCCCTTAAATCATTTCTTATTATCTCTTGGCAGTTCTTGCAAGACCAGTCAGCATTGAGTTCTCAATTCCGAAAGCAGCAGGAACTTTGCTTGGAATTTCCAGCACATAATTAATGAGTCAGTTATAAACACAAAGCAGACTCCTTTTGTATTATGTAAAGACAGTTTGGAATGGCAGGTGTTTTACTACTTCCTAACACCTGTAATCATTCTTGGCTTGATGCTTTAATGCCTGAAACTACAAATAATGGCAATTCCTGTTGTGAAAATGCCACAGAGACGTTAGAAGGCAAGGCATATTTGCAAAGACAGCAGAAAATAGTGGGAGAAGTCAGTATATTTCTGAATGATTTGCCTGGACGATGATTTTGTAGCAAGATGAACGAACTGGGAAGTTCTAAAGAGAAATCTATTTTCTTATCCTATAATTAATAGAGAAAAGAATTAAGTTGCCTCTTTCAACGTCAGATTTCTAATGATGTACATTTTGAATTATGGAGGATAAGGCAGCATGTTCCTTTTCATTGTAATAAACTGAAGGCTCAATAGTGGTGAATTTGATTAGTGTAGTCATGAGTAGATGTGCTGTATACTGTCAGGCCTTCGATTCCTCAGGCTATTAATTCTCTCATATTATTTCTTTAGTTCCTCTCTTTTGAAATTTAATCCATCAGTTTCTAAATGACATCTCCATTTCACTTTCTAAGGTACTTTTAAGGTATTATTGGAAGGATTGCTGTATTATATCCCCTTAAAATGCTAATTAAATAAGATGAACAAAAGTTTATAGACACATGTATAAAAAAGAGTTTTTCAGTCAGTAAAATTCAACATTTATTGTCATAACGATTTATATAATACTTATCTGTAAAATATTTGGTTGCTTTTTTTCTATATGGTGAAAATTATTACAAACCTAATTAGAGTTGAAATCTTTCAAAGTGAAGAACAGAAGACATTTGCTTCAGGTCAACATTCATAAACATAAATGTGGAATTTAACAATACTTGATAAACTATTTAATAATGAGCTGTGGACATATTTACTAGGGTTGGCTTAGACCTAATAGTGATAAAGTCACACTTGACTTCACAAACATAAAATAAAATATCCAATAAATTTACAGAATAGCAATGCATGGCCCATTAGTTGTGATCATTGTGGGTCAGTTAAGATATAAAAGTAAATATGGAAATTATAATTTGAAAGAGTTTATAAAAAGCACTAAAATATCCTTCCACTTTAAACTAGAGATAGTAAAATACACCATTTATATAAAAGTGAAAAATGTTCTCCATACCAAGAAGAAGCACGCATAGAACTTTGATCCTGATTATGTAAATTATCCTCTACCAACATAACCTCCAAATAGAAACACAAACCCTGTATAAATATGTCCTTACTCGTTCCATTAAAATTTCTTCTACACCCTATGATGTTTCTCTATGTATGGAGCACTGATTTCCTTTAATGATATCTTGTCTAGAACTTAGAAAAAATCCAAGTCTAATTTGATTCCATTCTATTTACTTCAAAGATTTAATAAAGAATCATTTCATTTGCTTAATCTTTGCATGAAATTGCAAATGTTGAAAACTATACTATTTTGATTAAATGTTCCACACAGTGTCTTGGGAATTTACATTCTACTAACTGAGCAAGGATCAGTGAGAGAGAGAAAAATATAACCTTTACTAACATGTAACCAAATGATCAGAAGTATAGATTTGAGCAATAACAAAGACCTATAGATTCAGGTGTATCTTAGGCATTAAACTTGACTGAAGGAATAACTCCCCTTTGGTTTCCCGCTTGGTTGCTCAAGACACTAATTCTCAGCTCTGAAGATTATCTCACACTCCAGTGGCCATGGTGACTTAGTATAACCATCTGCTGTGAACTTTTCTGCACTTCACAGATATGCTGTAAGGAATAGAGCAGTCATGAAGAATAAAAACCTATAAAAGACTACAGCTGGTTTCATCATAATAGCTTCTATTTAGATTTCAAAAAAACTCAGAAATTTTATTTTAAGTAGAATTCAAAAAGAATGCAGATTTGCAATCTAGGGATTCCTCATCCCTTCCCAACTCTGTTCTTTCAAGATGAGTTCAGTGGTGATTGTACTGTCAGATGTTGTGAGTAAAGATGTCAAGTGCCTTCTTCTTTCTTCAATGTTGACAAATGTAATTTTAATTAAAATGTGATAAAGAGGCTTGAAATTTATATTAGAAAATAACATGCAAATATAATTCCCTACAAAATATTCTAAATTAATGCAGATGAAGATATTCAAACAAATATATCACTATTATTCTCAAATAAATTTATAGTTCACCAATAATCAAAATCTTAAACAAAACCGTGTTCTTAAGTATTACTTGATAGGTTTCTAAACTTAATTCATATCTGTGGGTAATAAAAATAGATGTTTAATTTCACTGTTTCTTGAGCACTTTAATGATTTTAAGCTATAGACCAACTATTTCTATCAATAAGCATGCAAATAATGTATACTACCAAATTATACAATTAGAGACATTTCAGGAGAATCAACTGTAGAATTATTAAAAGTGATGAAAGTGCAGTGATGTGCTATATATAGCACTTTGTGTATACAGTACATAATTAAAACAACCAAAAAGAAAACAATAATAAGAAAATTATATTTTATTTTATCAATAATATGCATTAATATCTAAGGAATGTGTAAACCAATTGAAGTAAACTTTAAAATTGCACTAGAAAGAATAACAGAATACCTGAATGAATGAAGAGATCTACTGCTTCATTGGAAGGAAGTACTTAATATTGTAATACATGTCCCCCAAATTATATCTAATACCATCCTAATTAAAACTTCCAAATATGTTTCAATGAAAAATTAAAAGTTAATTCTAATATCCATGTGAAATATAAATTCTCAATAATATCTAAGGACATATTTTAAAAGAATACAATGAAAAGTGACTTAATCTGTAAGACAAAAATATACTATTAAATCATAAGCATTAAAACATAATGAAATTACTTAATGCATATACAAATATACCTCCGATAAGAAATAGAAAATGCAAAAACAAATTTGTTCATCTTGATTTATCAGGTTTACATTAGTGGAGAAAGAATGCATCAATTTGTAATTCATAAGTTAGATCTCATCATTTTATTATACACAGAAAAATAAATTCAGGTGGATTAAATAATTTTAATAATAAATTATTTAATAATTTATTATTAAATTATTTTAAATAATAAATTAAATTTATTATTTTTTTCCACAGAAAAATATAGGTGATCGTTTTTCAACAGAAAAATTATAGGTGAAGTTTTCTAATTTTGAGTTAGGGAAAAACCTCTTGAACAAATAACGAAGAGCAAATTTTAAAACTGTGCAAACTAGTAGGAGTTTATGGTAATAAACTGATAATTTTTCCACAGAAAAATATAGGTGAAGTTTTCTAATTTTGAGTTAAGGAAAAACTTCTTGAACAAAAAGAGAAGAGCAAATTTTAAAACTATGCAAACTAGTAGGAGTTTATGGTGACAAATTAAAGGACAAATGATAAACTTTGAGAGGTATCTGAAAAGTATATGATACACAAGGATAATCAAATTATACAAAGAACTCTTATCAAACAAATAGAAGACAAAGTAATGAAAATTTGGCAGAGGATATGAATAACATTCTACAGAAAAATAAAAAGGAGTGGCTAATAAATTTATTAAAAACCTAGTGAATAGCCCTACTAGCATTCGGGGAAATATCCATTAAAACAGTGAGGTATAATTATGTTTCTCAGAAGATTGGCAACATTCTTAAAGATATAATATTCAGTGTTGGGAAGATTGCAAAGGCATAGGTATTCAAAGAAACTGTAAAAATAAGAATTATTGTTGCCTTTTGGAAGGATCACTTGGAAGTGTCGATCTAATGTTTTTAAGTAAATGTTTTTTCTTTAGAAGTTTTGGATTTACAGAAAAGTTGTGAAGATAGTACAGAGTCCCACTATTCCTTATTCAGTTTACCTTATTACTAACTTGTTATATTGGTACATTTCATCAGTCACAACTAATGAACCAATATCGACATTATCATTAACTAGCCTCTACCTTATTCGAAGTTTATTAGTTTTTACCTAAAATGTCTTTTTTTTAATTTCTGGGAACCCATACATGATACCACATTACATGTAGTCATCCTGTCTCCTTAGTTTTCTCTAGACTGTGACAGTTATTTAAATGTTACTATTTGTGATATTCTTGACAGTTTTGAGAAGCCCTTGTCAGGTATTTTGTAAAAAGTCTTCAATTGGGGTTTGTCTGCTGGCTTTTATGATTAGACTAGGATTATGGGTCTGGGGAGGACCACGGAGTTAAAGTGCCCTTCTCATCACATTTCTCAGGGGTACATGCTAACAGCATGATTATTGCTATTAATGATGACTTCTGTCACCTGGGTTAGGTATTTTGGTCAATTTTCTCCACTGTAAAGCTATTCCGTTTTTCCCTTTAGTTTTTAGAACAAAGTCATTGTGCAGTCCACACATAAGGGATGGAAAGTTTTGTTCCTTTTTCTTGAGAGGGCAGTACCTATATAAATTTTTAGGATTTGTTTTCTGTGTGAAAGATTTTTCTATTCTACCCTACATTGTCAATCATTTATTTATGTTAACATTATGTTATTTATATCATTTCTCAAATTGTTCCAATAATAGGAAAGTTTTTCATTTAGGGTCCCGTATCCCTTTGACATTCCCCCTTTACTGTAGGTTTTGTTTTTAGTACTTTCTTTTCTCTGGCTCATCTTATATATTCCCTTTCCCAGCGCTAGAATCAATCATTTCTCCAAGAAATTCTTGTTCCTTTTATAGGAAGATACTATTAAAAAATAAGACCTGACCACAAGAGCTAGCTGCTAAGGGGGTGTCTTGCATCTAGACCCTCTTTGCTGACAAAGCAAGAAAACATACATTTATATGCTAAATCATGTACGTACACATATCCAGACATATTTTTGGATGTGTACATCTATATGTATATGAAGTTAAACGCAAATTTGTACTTATGTTTTCACCTGCAGGCAAGTACTGCACTGATTATTCTACCTTCCCCCCAACTCGTCAGTAACCTCATGCACCAACAGTGAAAAATCTAGCCCCTTCACATGCCACATATTTCTTAATTATTTAAACCCAGTATATATATGTAATGTTTGAGAACTGCTAACATTATGGGAAACAATTTTATCAACTACAGGATACTGTTTTTCTATAGCCTTTTTTTTTTGCCTTTAGTCTTACAATATTAACTCATTTTCAGAATTACTTAATTCACCATCATTTTCTCCCACCCATTTAGCTAGACTATTTCATACATATGTAATGCAGTCAAATTATTTTCTGAAAGTTTTTATTCCATCCCAAGATATCCTGATTTCCTAAAGGATTTTTATAAAAATTTGTATACCTTGAGGTTCACTCTTTGTGTTGTAAAGTTCTATGGGTTTGACAAATGTATAGGATCATGTACAGTAATCATACCGAATAGCTTAACCACCATAAAACATCACCTTCCACCTCTCCAAACTCCTAGCAATCACAGATTAACTTACCATCTCTATAGTTTTGCCATTTCAAAATTTTAATGGAATTATGTATATGTCGTCTTTTTCCTACTGTCATCTTTAACTTACTAACATGCAATTAAGATTTATCTCTTAGTACAGGTTGGCGGCTCATTTCTTTTTATAAACAAATAATAGTCTATTGAATGGATGTACCAGGTTGTGTATCCATTCAACTATTGAAGGTCATCTTGGTTCCATCCGTTTTCTGGCAATTATGAATAAAACTGCTATAAGCATTCAAGTGTACGATTTTGTGTTCGAAAATCAGTTGGGTATACCTAGGAGCATAATTGTTAGATCCTATGGTAAGACTATACTTACTTATGAAAGAAAATGGCAAACTGTCTTCTATCTTTCACAGTTTACATCCCTACCATCAATGAATGAAAGTTCTCTCAGCTACATGTCTTCACCAGTATTACTGGTGTGGGTTGTTTTTTTTGGTGGGAAGAGGGCTTTTAGGCATTCTAATAGCTATGTAGTGGTACCTATGGTGCTTTTAATTTGCATTTCCCTAATGCCAAATGATGAACATCTATTCATACGTTCATTTGCCATCTGTATATCCTCTTGGTGAAGTTTCTGTTCAGATTAACTGCCCATTTCTTATTGGCTTGTTTATGTTTGAGTTTGAAGTGTTTGTATGTTTTTGGATACAAGTTCTCTATAAGAAAAATTATTTTAAAATATTTTCTATCAGCTTATGACATGTATTTTTTTTTCTTTTTTTTAATGGGGGTATAGTTGCTTTACAACGTTGTGTTAGTTTCTGCTGTATGGCGAAGTGAATCAGCTATATGTATACATATATCCCTCTTTTTTCAATTTCCTTTCCATGAAGTGAATCAGCTATATGTATACATATATTCCCTCTGTTTTAGATTTCCTTCCTGTTTAGGTCACCACAGAGCATTAAGTACAGTTCCCTGTGCTATACAGCAGGTTCTCATTAGTTATCTATTTTATACATAGTAGTGTATATCAATATATGTATATATGTATATACATGTATATGTATATACATCTATATGTATATATATATACATATACACATACACATATACATGTATATACATATATATGTATATACATGATATATGTATATCAATATATCAATCCCAATATCCCAATTCATCCGAACCCCCCTCCCCACCTTGGTGTCCATACGTTTGTTCTCTACGTCTGTGTCTCTATTTCTGCTTTGCAAATAGGTTCATCTGTACCATTTTTCTAGATTCCACATATATGTGTTAATATGTGATATTTGTTTACTCTCTTAACAGTATCTACATCAGAGCAAAGTTTTAATTTTAATAAATTCCAGCTTAGAAATATTTTTCTTTATAGATTTTCTTGTGGTGTTGTATCTAAAAACTCATCACCAAAGCCGAGGTTGTATAGGCGTTATTCTATTTTCTTCCAGTAGTTTTATAATTTTTCACTTTACATGTAGATCCCTACTATAAGTTAATTTTTGTGTAAGATTGTCAGAATCCTTTTTTGAAAAGGCTATCCTTTTTCACTGAGCTTCCTTTGTTACCTTGTCAAAAACTAGTTGACTATACCTATGTGGGTTATTTCTGGACAATTTTGTTCCATTAATATATGAGTCTATTCTTTCATCAATACCATACTTTCTTAAATGTTGTTGACTTACAGTAAACCTTGAAATTGTATGGTGAGTGTTCCAACTTTGCTCCTCCGCAGTATCATGTTGGTACTTTGTCCTTTGTCTTCTCTTATAAATTTTCAAGTCAGTTTGTCGATATGTAGAAAAAACCTTGCTGGTATTTTAAATGGGATCATATTGAATTTGTACAACAAATTGGACAGAATTGACATTTAACATTATTGGTCCTTCCAATCTATGAGTACAAAATACTTCACCATTTTTTAATGTCTTCATTTCATCAAAGTTTTATAGTTGTTAACATACAGAGTCTGTAAATATTTTGTTACATTTGTATGTAAGCATTTTATTTTTGGTTGTGTTTTTAGATAGTATTGCTTTTCTTTTAATTTAAAATTCTAATTGTTTCTTTCATATGGGAAAATGACTAACTTTTATATATTGAGTTTTTATCCTATTACCTTGCTATACTCTCTTACTAGATTCAGGATTTTTGGTTTTGGTTTTGGGTTTGTTTTATTTTTTGTAGATTCTTTGGGGATTTTATGCAGAAAATTGTATCATCTGTGAATAGTGTTTTAGTTCTTCATTTACACTTTGTATACTTTTTATATCATTGTAAATTTCTTTTGCACTAACTAGATATTCCAGTGAAATGTGGAGTAAGACTGATAAGAGAGTACATTATTGCCTTGTTCTTGGTCTTAAGTGGAAGGAGTTTCATTTCTTACCATTAAATTTCATGTTATCTGTAAGCTTTTCATATATTTCTTTTATTAGGCTGAGGACATCCACTTCTACTGCTAACTTTTCAAGAGTATTTAACACGAGAGCATGATGAATATTGGGTTTTTCTGCATTATTGATATGAACATATTTTTTCTTATTCAGTCTGTTGATATGATGAATAGTTTTAATTGTTTAATGAGTGTTGATCCAGCCCTGCATTGATGGAGTGAACACCGCTTGATGTTGAGGCACTCGCCTTTATACCACTGGATTTATTTTCTAACATTTTGTTAAGAATGTCTTGTGTGTTTTTATGAGGGTCTTACTTTTTAATCCATTTTAACATTGTGTCTTAGTTGGTGTTTCTAGACAGTTTACATTTTAAGTGATTATTGATATAGTTAGATTAATATTTACCTCTTTGTAACTACGTATTTCATATTCATGGTATTTTCCTTTTCTTCTCCCCCCTTTCTTCTCATCTCTGATTTACATTGAGTGTTTTATACAGTTCCATTTTATCTCCCTCCTTCATTTATAATCCGTTCATGTTTAAATGGCACATTTTTATTGTGAAAAATTATTTTAATATTCATATCATATCATAAAGCCAGTTGTTTTAGAGTGGTAAAAAGGCCTGTGTTTTGATCTTCTTTGCCATGTACAACAAGGATACTTTTTTTTTTTTTAATTTTTTTTTTTTTTTTTTTTTTGCGGTACGCGGGCCTCTCGCTGTCGCGGCCTCTCCCGTTGCGGAGCACAGGCTCCGGACGC
>NC_041220.1:134055957-134064193 GCF_002837175.3 Physeter macrocephalus | reverse complement strand
CGCAGGCTCAGCGGCCATGGCTCACGGGCCCAGCCGCTCCCCGGCATGTGGGATCTTCCCGGACCGGGGCACGAACCCGTATCCCCCGCATCGGCAGGCGGATTCTCAACCCCTGCGCCACCAGGGAAGCCCAACAAGGACACTTTTAAGAGGTGACTTAAATTCTCTGAGCTTGCTTGCTTGCTTTATTTATTTATTTATTTATTTATTTACTTACTTACTTACTTACTTACTTACTTATGGAAAGAGGTCATGGTCCTATGGGTTTTTTAAAAAAAATATTGAGTGTTACAAATATAAAAAGTGCCTGACACATCTCTGACATATAGTATGAACAAAAAATAATATTTATTACCATCACAATCTTCATCAGAATATATATATTTTTTAATATTTCAAGGAGGCAGGTCTTCTAGAAGTCAATGTAGAGAGTATATTGACAATGCATTCCTGCTTTGAGTTAAGGTAAGTTACATATTTTTTCTCAGTTACAACCTAGTAAAATAAAAAGTTTAAAATATCACTTCAATGGCCACCATCAGCAAACACATAGAAAATCTGCCAGAAAACGGTGTTTAAGTAAAGAGAGATAAGACTTCAGGTTTGTTCACACATAATACCACTCCATCAGATAAAGCAAACAGACAGAACATGTATTTATTTGAATGCAACTGGTAAATTTATCTACATTAATAAAGACATTGAAATTACTGAAAAGGGATCAAAAAACTGGCAGAAGACTCTATGAATAACATTTTGATAGCTAAACTATGACATTCCTTAATAAAACTACTGGCTATATTTATTTTGAAGACTAACTTTTTGTTTCAGTAACTATTCTAAAAAAAACAAACTTATCCAATACTCTTTAAGTTGAAATAAGAATATTTTTAAAAATCATAATGACAATTACATTAATGGTTTATAGCATGTAATTTCCTTACATTATTCTATTGGTTTCTCAATCACTCAGTGTTGAGAATTCAATTTTAAGAATATTCATAAATAATATTTATTAATAAATTTATAAAAAGAGGAAACCAATGATTAAGAATATTCCATAATTTTGCAGTTAGTTTGAATTAGAGCCACTAATAATATCTAGGTCTTTGTTTATTTTTTAATTCAGGGCTCTTTGTCATAGAAATCCTGCTGACTTCTTACAAAATCAATGAATCAACAATCATTTGTTGGATTTCTCCAATGAATTAGATACAAATAAATTCCATAGCCGCTACAAAGTTGGGGAAGTGAATAATCTCTAATTTAGTTAGGAAAACAAAAGGGTGTACATGAAATGCTAAACAAAAGAGTATCCATGAAAAGCCATGAGTGATTACAAAACAAATATTATAGAAGGAAAGTGCCTTAGCATTTTAAAATAATGAAAAATTTTATTGAATTGATATGTTATTGATAACCAGTGTGGCTGAAGGAGACATTTTGTGTACTGTCTCTTAAGTGTTAGCTACGATTACCTCCAGAAAACGCTTTAATGTGGAACTTAAAAATGTGATTCTCTTTAAAATAATTTTAAAACAGATACTGATTGTGAATTTACACGTCACCTAGAACAGGATAAAGAATGAAAACTGGCATATTGAACACTTATACAATATGCTCACAAATATAAAATGCTACCAGGTATTGGTCTTACTTTCAACACTCTGTAACATTCTTTCCTGGAGCATAAAATCTAAAATTGAATAGTAGATCTCTATGCAAACTATAATAATAAAGACAGAGTATGCTAAATTTTATGAGAAACACAGTGTAAGAATTCAGTACATGGACAAGTGGCATCTGCACAGAGTTCAGAAAAGGCTTTTTTGGTTACTAATTTTTTTTTAAATTTAAGTTGCTTGGTGAACAGATATTGTATTTTATTAAGAGGAAAGAAACAGGACTAAACAGAGTAATGCTTATTGTGAGATAACGTATGACTTTAATAATTTTAAAATACAAATGTAAAAACCAGCAGACTGAACCAATGAGTTATAAACTCTGAAATTTAACTAAGTGAATTAAAATTCACTATCTGATAAAAAATATTTACAAACAAATTATAAAAGTTTCAAAATAGCCCACACTGATATCTTCTGCACTTGGAAAAAACTATAAAAAAGCTATTTTTGTAATTTATATGAACACCCCAAGAGCCCACACTTCATTTTATGTCTGATTGTAATAATATCTGCATGTATAATTCTCCATTGGCAGTAAAAGATTGCTTTCAGAAAGCAAGAAATTAACAGCAAACAAAGAAAATACATTCAAATCCCTTGCCACTAAAATCAATAAACTGACCAATTTTAAAGCTGAGCTGTTTTATTATGTAGTAATGAAGTTTATTTAGATTTTTGGCAACCACATAATAGCTCAGGGATTTATCAACCACTCTAAAACAAGGACATTTACATACTTCTTTAACTAACCCAATTATTCTTCAGACAGAAAAATCAACTTTTTTCCTTTGAAAATATAGTTTTTGAAGTCTGCTCACTCTTCTCAGTCTTATTGAATAATTAGGGCTTTTATTTTAGTGTTTGATAGCATTTAAAAAGCTGGCATAACTTTTTTTTTCTAGTATGCATTTTCTTAAGAAAAATTAACATCATTAAATTTCTGGACTCAGTACTATTAAATCAGCTCCACTAAATTTCAGTTTATGATCATCAAAAGCATACATTACTGCCAACTTCTAGAAATCAGATAAAAAAAGAATTTTACAGTTTAAAACAAAACCAAGAGTTCCAATTCCAACTTATATTGTAAGGATGTCATATACATTTAATATCCTATTCCATCATGATTTTATGGTAGATAATTAGGGATTTGGAAGAATGCAAAATCTAAAATTGTTTTTCAAGTAATATTATCAAAAGACAAATTTAATCATTCAAGCAGGATCACTAAATATGGATGTACTGCATAGTACAAAGTACATAGCTAAGCATGTAGCTACTGCATAGAGGATCTGATTTCCATCAGTGAAGTCTTTATTGACACTCTTCATTATCATACATTTGGAAAGAGGAAAGTTTATTCTACTCTAGTCAACCATGCCAATAGTCCATAATTATTCTCTCATCTCTCCTTTTTCATTGTCATTGCCCCATTTTAAACACTTAGCAACTCACAGGTTTGCTGTTGTCATGTATTTTACCTGTGTATTTTATCTACCTTTCCACCTGGTGGCCAGCCAGATAATTTTGTGTTGCCAACGGAAGTGGATTCTGGAGCCCAGCCTCTGCCAATTTTGGCCGAACAAGAATCTGGTTTTTGTTTTGTTGTTGTTGTTGTTGTTGTTGTTTTTAACATCTTTATTGGAGTATGATTGCTTTACAATGTTGTGTTAGTTTCTACTGTATAACCAAGTGAATCAGCTATACATATACATACCTTCCCCCTCCCCATGTCCTCAAGTCCATTCTCTAAGTCTGCATCTTTATTTCTCTCCTGCCTCTAGGTTCTTCAAAACCTTTTTTTTTTTTACATTCCATATATATCTGCTAGCATACGATATTTGTTTTTCTCTTTCTGACTTACTTCACTCTGTATGACAGTCTCTAGGTCCATCCACCTCACTACAAATAACTCAATTTCGTTCCTTTTTATGGCTGAGTAATATTCCATTGTATATATGTGCCACATCTTCTTTATCCATTCATCTTTCAATGGACACTTAGGTTGCTTCCATGTCCTGCCTATTGTAGATAGAGCTGCAATGAACATTGTGGTACATGACTCTTTCAGAATAATGGTTTTCTCAGGGCACATGCCCAATAGTGGGATGGCTGGGTCATATGGTAGTTCTATTTTTAGTTTTTTAGGGAACCTCCATACTGTTCTCCATAGTGGCTGTATCAACTGACATTCCCACCAGAATGCAAGAGGGTTCCCTTTTCTCCACACCTTCTCCAGCATTTATTGTTTGTAGATTTTTGATGATGGCCATTCTGATTTGTGTGAGGTGAAACCTCACTGTAGTTTTCATTTGCATTTCTCTAATGATTAGTGATGTTGAGCATCCTTTCATGTGTTTTTTGACAATCTGTATATCTTCTTTGGACAAATGTCTATTTAGGTCTTCTGCCCATTTTTAGATTGAGCTGCTTGTTTTTTTGATATTGAGCTGCATGTGCTGATTGTAAATTTTGGAGATTGATCCTTTGTTAGTTGCTTCATTTGCAAATATTTTCTCCGATTCTGAGGGTTGCCTTTTCTTTTTTTTTTTAAGTTTTCCTTTGCCGTGCAAAGGCTTTTAAGTTGCATTAGGTCCTATTTGTTTATTTCTGTTTTTATTTCCATTTCTCTAGGGTCTCAAAGGGTCTTGCTGTGATTTATGTCATAGAGTGTTCTACCTATATTTTCCTCTGAGAGTTTTATAGTGTCTGACCTTACATTTAGGTCTTGAATCCATTTTGAGTTTATCTTTGTGTATGGTGTTAGGGAGTGTTCTAATTCCATTCTTTTACATGTAGCTGTCCAGTTTTCCCAGCACCACTTATTGAAGAGGATGTCTTTTCTCCATTGTATATTCTTGCTACCTTTATCAAACATAATGTGACCATATGGGGATGGGTTTATCTCTGGGCTTTCTATCCAGTTCCACTGATCTATATTTCTGTTTTTGTGCCAGTACCATACTGTCTTGATTACGTACATGACTCTTTCAGAATAATGGTTTTCTCAGGGCACATGCCCAATAGTGGGATGGCTGGGTCATATGGTAGTTCTATTTTTAGTTTTTTAGGGAACCTCCATACTGTTCTCCATAGTGGCTGTATCAACTGACATTCCCACCAGAATGCAAGAGGGTTCCGTTTTCTCCACACCTTCTCCAGCATTTATTGTTTGTAGATTTTTGATGATGGCCATTCTGATTTGTGTGAGGTGAAACCTCACTGTAGTTTTCATTTGCATTTCTCTAATGATTAGTGATGTTGAGCATCCTTTCATGTGTTTTTTGACAATCTGTATATCTTCTTTGGACAAATGTCTATTTAGGTCTTCTGCCCATTTTTAGATTGAGCTGCTTGTTTTTTTGATATTGAGCTGCATGTGCTGATTGTAAATTTTGGAGATTGATCCTTTGTTAGTTGCTTCATTTGCAAATATTTTCTCCGATTCTGAGGGTTGCCTTTTCTTTTTTTTTTTAAGTTTTCCTTTGCCGTGCAAAGGCTTTTAAGTTGCATTAGGTCCTATTTGTTTATTTCTGTTTTTATTTCCATTTCTCTAGGGTCTCAAAGGGTCTTGCTGTGATTTATGTCATAGAGTGTTCTACCTATATTTTCCTCTGAGAGTTTTATAGTGTCTGACCTTACATTTAGGTCTTGAATCCATTTTGAGTTTATCTTTGTGTATGGTGTTAGGGAGTGTTCTAATTCCATTCTTTTACATGTAGCTGTCCAGTTTTCCCAGCACCACTTATTGAAGAGGATGTCTTTTCTCCATTGTATATTCTTGCTACCTTTATCAAACATAATGTGACCATATGGGGATGGGTTTATCTCTGGGCTTTCTATCCAGTTCCACTGATCTATATTTCTGTTTTTGTGCCAGTACCATACTGTCTTGATTACTGTAGCTTTGTAGTATAGTCTGAATTCCAAGAGCCTGATTCCTCCAGCTCCGATTTTCTTTCCCAGGATTGCTTTGGCTATCAGGATCTTTTATGTTTCCATGCAAATTGTGAAATTTTTTCTTCTAGTTCTGTGAAAAATGCCATTGGGAGTTTGACAGGGATTGCATGGAATCTGTAGATTGCTTGGGTAGTACACTCACTCTCACAATGTTGATTCTTCCAATCCAAGAACATGGTATATCTCTCCACCTGCTTGTATCATCTTTAACTTCTTTCATCAGTGTCTTATAGTTTTCTACATACAGGTCTTTTGTCTCCTTAGGTAGGTTTATTCCTAGGTATTTTATTCTTTCTGTTGCAATGGTAAATGGCAGTGTTTCCTTAATTCCTCTTTCAGATTTTTCATCATTAGTGTATAGGAATGCAAGAGACTTCTGTGCATTAATTTTGTATCCTGCTACTTTACCAAATTCATTGATTAGCCCTAGTAGTTTTCTGGTAGCATCTTTCGGATTCTCTATATATACTATCATGTCATCTGCAAACAGTGACAACTTTACTTCTTCTTTTCTGATTTAGATTCCTTTTATTTCTTTTTCTTCTCTGATTGCTGTGACTAAAACTTCCAAACTATGATTGAATAATAGGCCTTTTATTTCTTTTTCTTCTCTGATTGCTGTGACTAAAACTTCCAAACTATGTTTGAATAATAGGGGTGAGAGTGGGCAACCTTGTCTTGTTCCTGATCTTAGAGGAAATGGTTTCAGTTTTTCACCATTGAGAACGATGTTGGCTGTGGGTTTGTCATATATGGCCTTTATTATGTAAATGTAAGTTACCTCTATGCCTGCTTTCTGGAAGGTTTTTATCATAAATCGGTGTTGAATTTTGTCAAAAGCTTTTTCTGCATCTCTTGAGTTGATCATATGGTTTTTCTGCTTCAATTTGTTAATATGGTTTATCACATTGATTGATTTGTGTATATTGAAGAATCCTTGCATTCCTGGGAGAAATCCCACTTCAGCATGGTGTATGATCCTTTTAATGTGCTGTTGGATTCTGTTTGCTAGTATTCTGTTGAGAATTATGGGATCTATGTTCATCAGTGATATTGGCCTGTAGTTTTCTTTCTTTGTGACATCTTTGTCTGGTTTTGGTATCAGGGTGAGGGTTGCCTCATAGATGAGTATGAGAGTGTTTCTCCCTCTGCTATATTTTGAAGAGTTTGAGAAGGATAGGTATTATTTCTTCTCTAAATGTTGGATAGAATTCACCTGTGAAGCCATGTGGTCCTGGGCTTTTGTTTTTTGGAAGATTTTTAATCACACTTTCAATATCAGTGCTTGTGATTGGTCTGTTTATATTTTCTATTTCTTCCTGGTTCAGTCTTGGAAAGTTGTGCTTTTCTAAGAATTTGTCCATTTCTTCTATGTTGTCCAATTTATTGGTGTATAGTTGTTTGTAGTAATCTCTCATGATCCTTTGTATTTCTGCAGTGCCAGTTGTTACTTCTTTTTCATTTCTAATTCTATTGATTTGAGTCTTCTCCCTTTTTTTCTTGATGAGTCTGGCTAATGGTTTATCAATTTTGGTTATCTTCTCAAAGAACAAGCTTTTACTTTTATTGAACTTTGCTATTGTTTCCTTTATTTCTTTTTCATTATTTCTCATCTGATTTTTATGATTTCTTTCCTCGTGCTAAATTTGGGGTTTTTTGGTTCTTCTTTCCCTAATTGCTTTAGGTGTAAGTTTAGGTTGTTTGTTTGAGATGTTTCTTGTTCCTTGAGGTATGATTGTATTGTTATAAACTTCCCTCTTAAAACTGTTTTCGCTGCATCCCATAGGTTTTGGGTCTTCTTGTTTTCATTGTCATTTGTTTCTAGGTATATTTGATATCCTCTTAGATTTCTTCAGTTATCTCTTGGTTATTTAGTAATGTATTGTTTAACCTCCATGTGTTTGTATTTTTTACAGATCTGTTCCTGTAATTGATATCTAGTCTCATAGTGCTGTGGTCGGAAAAGATACTTGATCTGATTTCAATTTCCTTAAATTTACCAAGTCTTGATTTGTGACCCAAGATATGGTCTATCCTGGAAAATGTTCCATGAGCACTTGAGAAGAAAGTGTATTCTGTTGTTTTTGGATGGAATATCCTATAAATATCAGTTAAGTCCATCTTCTTTTCTTTTTTTTTTTTGTGGTATGCGGGCCTCTCACTGTTGTGGCCTTTCCCATTGCAGAGCAAAGGCTCTGGATGCGCAGGATCAGCAGCTATGGTTCATGGGCTTAGCCGCTCCGTGGCATGTGGGATTTTCCTGGACCGGGGCACGAACCCGAGTCCCCTGCATTATCAGGTGGACTCTGAACCACTGCGCCACCAGGGAAGCCCTAAGTCCATCTTCTTTAGTGTGTCATTTAAAGCTTGTGTTTCTTTATTTATTTTCATTTTGGATGATCCATCCATTGGTGAAAGTGAGGTGTTAAAGTCCCCTAGTATGATTGTGTTACTGTCGATTTCCCCCTTTATGGCTGTTAGCATTTGCCTTATGTATTGAGGTGCTCCTATGTTGGGTGCATAAATATTTACAGTTGTTATATATTCTTCTTGGATTGATCCCTTGATCATTATGTAGTTTCCTTCTTTGT
>NC_041220.1:134035379-134048923 GCF_002837175.3 Physeter macrocephalus | reverse complement strand
GTTTATATTTTCTATTTCTTCCTGGTTCAGTCTCAGAAGTTTGTGCTTTTCTAAGAATTTGTCCATTTCTTCCAGGTTTTCCATTTTATTGGCATATAGTTGCTTGTAGTGATCTCTCATGATCCTTTGTATTTCTGCAGTGCCAGTTGTTACTTCTTTTTCATTTCTAATTCTATTGATTTGAGTCTTCTCCCTTTTTTTCTTGATGAGTCTGGCTAATGGTTTATCAATTTTGGTTATCTTCTCAAAGAACAAGCTTTTACTTTTATTGAACTTTGCTATTGTTTCCTTTATTTCTTTTTCATTATTTCTCATCTGATTTTTATGATTTCTTTCCTCGTGCTAAATTTGGGGTTTTTTGGTTCTTCTTTCCCTAATTGCTTTAGGTGTAAGTTTAGGTTGTTTGTTTGAGATGTTTCTTGTTCCTTGAGGTATGATTGTATTGTTATAAACTTCCCTCTTAAAACTGTTTTCGCTGCATCCCATAGGTTTTGGGTCTTCTTGTTTTCATTGTCATTTGTTTCTAGGTATATTTGATATCCTCTTAGATTTCTTCAGTTATCTCTTGGTTATTTAGTAATGTATTGTTTAACCTCCATGTGTTTGTATTTTTTACAGATCTGTTCCTGTAATTGATATCTAGTCTCATAGTGCTGTGGTCGGAAAAGATACTTGATCTGATTTCAATTTCCTTAAATTTACCAAGTCTTGATTTGTGACCCAAGATATGGTCTATCCTGGAAAATGTTCCATGAGCACTTGAGAAGAAAGTGTATTCTGTTGTTTTTGGATGGAATATCCTATAAATATCAGTTAAGTCCATCTTCTTTTCTTTTTTTTTTTTGTGGTATGCGGGCCTCTCACTGTTGTGGCCTTTCCCATTGCAGAGCAAAGGCTCTGGATGCGCAGGATCAGCAGCTATGGTTCATGGGCTTAGCCGCTCCGTGGCATGTGGGATTTTCCTGGACCGGGGCACGAACCCGAGTCCCCTGCATTATCAGGTGGACTCTGAACCACTGCGCCACCAGGGAAGCCCTAAGTCCATCTTCTTTAGTGTGTCATTTAAAGCTTGTGTTTCTTTATTTATTTTCATTTTGGATGATCCATCCATTGGTGAAAGTGAGGTGTTAAAGTCCCCTAGTATGATTGTGTTACTGTCGATTTCCCCCTTTATGGCTGTTAGCATTTGCCTTATGTATTGAGGTGCTCCTATGTTGGGTGCATAAATATTTACAGTTGTTATATATTCTTCTTGGATTGATCCCTTGATCATTATGTAGTTTCCTTCTTTGTCTCTTGTGATAGTCTTTATTTTAAAGTCTATTTTGTCTGATATGAGAATTGCTACTCCAGCTTTCTTTTGATTTCCATTTGCATGGAATATCTTTTTCCATCCCCTCACTTTCAGTTTGTATGTGTCCCTAGGTCTGTAGTGGGTCCTTTGTAGATAGCATGTATATGGGCCTTGTGTGAGTATCCATTCAGACAGTCTATGTCTTTTGGCTGGAGAATTTAATCCATTTACATTTAAGGTAGTTATCAATAGGTATGTTCCTATTACCATTTTCTTAATTGTCTTGAGTTTGTTATTGTAGGTCTTTTCCTTCTCTTGTGTTTCCTGCCTAGAGAAACTCCTTTAGCTTTTCTTGTAAAGCTGGTTTGGTGGTGCTGAATTCTCTTAGCTTTTTTTTGTCTGTAAAGGTTTTAATTTCTCTGTTGAATCTGAATGAGATCCTTGCTCGGTAGAGAAATCTTGGTTGTAGTTTCTTCCCTTTCATCACTTTAAATATATCCTGCTCCTCCCTTCTGGCTTGCAGAGTTACTGCTGAAAGTTCAGCTGTTAACTTTATGGGGATTCCCTTATGTGTTACTTGTTGTTTTTCCCTTGCTGCTTTTAATATTTTTTCCTTGCATTTAATTTTTGATAGTTTGATTAATATGTGTCTTGGCATGTTTCTCCTTGGATTTATCCTATATGGGACTCTTGGTGCTTCCTGGACTTGATTGATTTTTTCCCTTCCCATATTGAGGAAGTTTTCAACTATAATGTCTTCAAATATTTTCTCAGTCCCTTTTCTTTCTCTTCTTCTTCTCGCACCCCTCTAATTCGAATGTTGCTGCATTTAATGTTGTCCCAGTGATCTCTGAGATTGTCCTCAATTCATTTCATTCTTTTTTCTTTATTCTGCTCTGCAGTAGTTATTTCCACTATTTTATCTTCCAGGTCACTTATCCGTTCTTCTGCCCCAGTTATTCTGCTATTGATCCCCTCTAGAGAATTTTAAATTTCATTTATTGTTTTTTTCATGATTGTTTGTTTGCTCTTTAGTTCTTCTAGGTCCTGTGAAACGTTTCTTGTATTTTCTCCATTCTATTTGCAAGATATTGGATCATCTTTACTATCATTACTCTGAATTATTTTTCAGGTAGACTGCCTATTTCCTGTTCATTTGTTAGGTCTGGTGGGCTTTTACCTTGCTCCTTCATCTGCTGTGTGTTTCTCTGTCTTCTTCTTTTGCTTAACTTACAGTGTTTGGCGTCTCCTTTTCACCGGCTGCTGCTTCATAGTTCCCGTTGTTTTTGGTGTCTGCCCTCAGTGGCTAAGTTTGGTTCAGTGGGTTGTGTAGGCTTCCTGGTGGAGAGGACTGGTGCCTGTGTTCTGGTGGATGAAGCTGGATCTTGTCTTTCTGGTGGGCAGGACCATGTCTGGTGGTGTGTTTTGGGGTGTTTTTGACCTTATTATGATTTTAGGCAGCCTCTCTGCTAATGGATGCGGTTGTGTTCCTGTCTTGCTACTTGTTTGGCATAGGGTATCCAGCACTGTAGTTTCTTGGTCGTTGAGTGGAGCTGGGTCTTAGCTTTGAGATGGAGATCTCTGGGTGAGCTTTCGCCATTTGATATTAGGTGGAGCCAGGAGGTGTCTGGTAGACCAATGTCCTGAACTCAGCTCTCCCATCTCAGAGACACAGGCCTGACATCTGACCAGGTTATCAAAACCCTGTAAGCCACACGGCTCAGAAGAAAAGGGAGAAAATAAATAAATAAATAAATAAATAAAATTATTAGAATAAAAAATAAACAAATTATTAAAAATACAAAAAAATTAAGTAGTAGAAAAAGAAAGAAAAAAAAAGGACAGACAGAACCCTGAGATAAATGGTAAAGCAAAATTATATAGACTAAATCACCCAAAGAAGCATACACATACACATTCACAAAAAGAGAAAATGGAGAAATATACATAAATCTATATATATATATATTAAAAAAAGGAAGAGAGCAACCAAATCAATAAACAAATCTACCGATGATAATAAACCCTAAATACTAAACTAAGAGAAACAGAAACAGAAACAAATTAGATGCAGAAAGCAAATCCCAAGTCTACAGTTGCTCCCAAAGTCCACAGCCTCAATTTTGGGATGATTCATTACCTATTCAGGTATTCCAGAGATGCAGGGACATACACACTCACAAAAAGAGAAAAAGGCTATATTTATTTATTTGTTTGTTTATTTATTTATTTATTTATATTTTAAAAAAAGGAAGAGAGCAACCAAATCAATAAACAAATCTACCGATGATAATAAACCCTAAATACTAAACTAAGAGAAACAGAAACAGAAACAAATTAGATGCAGAAAGCAAATCCCAAGTCTACAGTTGCTCCCAAAGTCCACAGCCTCAATTTTGGGATGATTCATTACCTATTCAGGTATTCCAGAGATGCAGGGAACATCAAGTTGTTTGTGGAGATTTAATCCGCTGCTCCTGAGGCTGCTGGGAGAAATTTCCCTTTCTCTTCTTTGTTCGCACAGCTCCTGGGGTTCAGCTTGGATCTGGCCCCGCCTCTGAGTGTAGGTAGCCAAGAGCGTCTGTTCTTTGCTCAGACAGGACGGGGTTAAAGGAGCAGCTGATTCAGGGACTCTGGCTCACTCAGGCCATGGGGGAGCGAGGGGTACAGAATGTGGGGCAAGCCTGTGGTGGCAGAGGCCAGCATGACGTTGCAACAGCCTGAGGTGCTCCGTGTGTTCTCCCGGGGAAGTTGTCCCTGGATCACAGGACCCTGTGAGTGGCAGGCTGCACAGACTCCCAGGAAGGGAGGTGTGGATAGTGACCTGTGCTTGCACTTAGGCTTCTTGGTGGCTGCAGCAGCAGCCTTAGTGATTTATGCCCGTCTCTGGTGTCCGCACTGATAGCCAAGGTTCACACCCATCTCTGGAGCTCGTTTAGGTGGTGCTCTGAATCCCGTCTCCTCGGGCACCCCAGAACAATGGTCTCTTGCCTCTTAGGCAGTTCCAGACATTTTCCCAGACTCCCTTCCAGCTACCTGTCATGCACTAGCCCTCTTCAGGTTGTGTTCCCACAGCCAACCCGTCCTCTCCCTGGGATCTGACCTCTGAAGCTGAAGTCAGAGCCTCAGCTCCCAGTCCCCACCCAGCCCGGCGGGTGAGCAGACAAGCCTCTTGGGCTGGTGAGTGCTGGTCAGCACTGACCCTCTGTGCGGGAATCTCTCTGCTTTACCTTCTGCACCCCTGTTGCTGTGCTCTCCTCTGTGGTATACATATATATACCTATGTACACATATATAGATATACATATGTACATATATACATATACATATATATACATACATAGATAGATATTTCCTCCTGTATATATATATATTCTTATATTTATATGCATGTATGTGTGTTTGTGTTCTTTTTTTTTTTAATAAATTTATTTTATTTATTTATTTTTGGCTGCATTGGGTCTTTGTTGCTGCACGTGGGCTTTCTCTAGTTGTGGCGAGCGGGGGCTACTCTTCATTGCGGTGTGCGGGCTTCTCATTGCGGTTGCTTCTCTTGTTGCGGAGCATGAGCTCTAGGTATGTGGGCTTCAGTAGTTGTGGCACATGGGCTCAGTACTTGTGGATCACGGGCTCTAGAGCGCAGGCTCAGTAGTTGTGGCACACAGGCTTAGTTGCTCCGCGGCATGTGGGATCTTCCCAGACCAGGGCTCGAACCTGTGTCCCCTGCATTGGCAGGTGGATTCTTAACCACTGCGCCACCAGGGAAGCCCCATGTTTGTGTTCTTAAGGCTTGTCCTTCTACAACGTGAGTGCCTAGAGTTGCAGTGAATTGAGTAACTTAATAAATGACACATGGGTACCCAAGAGAAAGATATTTCTTCAGATGGGTAAGCATTTTTATTACAAGTTTATAGTTAACATAATCTAGCTTATCACAAGATGAGGTAAATTAATATATTTACCCATTGCCACTTCTACCAAGAGCACAGAATGCCTTATAAACTATAATTAACTAAACATACACTCTTTCTGAACACAGAATTATAAGTCAAGTGAAACTACATTTAAGGGTAACAAGGAATCACAATGAACCACAATTTCAAAATTAAAATGAAATGAAATACAACTTGTATACTAAACAACCTACTGATACACACAGTAGAAGGGTGTCCATGGTTAATTAATTTAAAAAATTCTTACAAAAGCTATACATCAAAATGCAGTTTATCTATAACATCAATTAGTATGAAATTAATTAGAAGTACATGAAGTTCTATTCAAATAACTAGAACTATTCACACGGATTGATTATATTTTATTCATTTACTTGGCTTTTAAAATGTGAACTTTTCCCCCCAAAAAATGGATTCAATTATTTCATATTTGAAAGTGAAAAACATTATGACAAACATTATTATGTAAAAATCATAAGGCTTAATTTTATTGCTTGTTCATTTCCATACAATACCACCATTTTAATATATTCTCCCAATTTTAATTTTTATTAAATCTTTTTCTTTATCAAATAGCATATTTTTTCCAATCTCATTTTACAAGTAACATAAAAGAAAGAAAAATTAAACTCTAGTGAATTTATTCAGAGAACACTAATTTAAAATATGAAAACAAAAACAAAATTATATATATACATGTATATCTTCCAATCTAACATTCCTGGTTATCTTCAATTATTCCTGTGGAATCAAGAAGTTGCCATATAGTGTCATTTCCTTAATCTGATTTATTGGACAACTCATTTCCTATCTTCCTGTACAGTGTAGTATATTATATCTCTACATTATAGGCTGAAAAATACAACTTTGTGGATGCAGTTTTTTTCAATATTTTATTGTTTTAAATTGGTTAAGAGAAGAAAAATTTTATTATACTGCCTTTTATAACTACATAAATATACTATCTTTTATAACTATTTTAGATAAATGTCTTATTGCTCTCATTTAGTTTTTTCTGTTCTTTTTTTTTTTTTTTTTTGGCCTCACCGAGCATGTTGCTCAATGTGAGATCTTAGTTCCTCAACCAGGGATCAAACCTGTGCCCTCTGAGCTGGAAGCGCAGAGTCTTAATCACTGGACTGCCAGGGAAGTTCCTGATTTAATTTTTATATAGTTGTAAACACAAAACTTCAACTCTCAAATATATTAGGAGATAATTTAAATATTAATTTGATAGGTAAGATTAATTTATGTTTCTCCTGACAATTTAAATATTTATACTTAATTTTTAATAATTCAGAAAATCACCATTTCTTATTACTAATCAGTATAAATAAAACTCACTAATTTAAATTTGCTTTCTTAATGCTTTAGGTACAAATATAAGTGTTGGATATAAATTCTAAAGATCCTATCCAGCCATATTATTTAATGTATGTAACTGTAAATATAGAATAAAAGTTTTAATTTGCCAACTCTACCTAAAAAATAGGCATTTTGTGTATGTTTTGTAGTAACTTTCACTCACCTAATCCCAAGATTGAATTTTAATTTATTTTGATTCTGAGAATTTTGAGCTATACATGGCTGTTTTATTCTTCTGGTTACAAATAAGTACCACTTTAAATGGCACGTGAGGTTAAAATTTTGCTACAAGGTTCACAGCTTTACAAATACTTGCAAAGTTTGACAGCGACCTGTTTAAGTGCTGGTGGGGTTTGCAAAATTCAAGTATCTGTGAAAGACTGAGATTGAAAGAATTTCCTATGAACTGCTGTGGGAAAATGGGGCAGTTTCACACACCTCAGATACAAATATGAATTGTAAGCCTTTGGTCACAGGCAGTATTATTCAGATGCAAAATTTCTTTTATTTTTCAGCTGAGAGAGCTGATTTTTCAAGTTGTTTGTTTTTTCATTTTGCCATTATGAACTAATAAGTTCCTTTTTTATGAAATGTGAATACCATGATTAATAAATATTATTACAACCAATAATACTTTAAAAGTTGTATATAAATCTTTTAATGTATTTTTTAATGGTGTGTAGGAAAATATTGTTTTTCTTTTCAATTTTTGGTAAAGCACTGAGATTCAGCTCTGAAATAAGCAGCATGTATTATCACTTATCTCTTCACATCTGTTCTGCAGCATGCCTGCACATGCAAAATGTATTTTCCAGGGCACTCTTTGATGCATAAAGCACATAGGAAACTGCTATTTAGCCATTAAAAATATTTATGTTTTCTCTGAAGAAAGCAATTTATAGCATTTCAATTTTAAATGTTTGAGAGTGGCATAATAGTATCCTTCCTATTAAAATAAAAACTATTACTAAATAAATTCTCCTTTAAAAAGAAAAGCTGACAAAAAAACCCATTTTACCAGAGTTTGATGATTGTTTTTTGTACTCCTCATAGGTACAAATATGCTTATTTTATAGTTCTAATGCAAAATCTTCCTCTACTTTCTACTCAGAATCTATATTACAAAGATGCTTGCATTTTAAGCAGTCTCTATCCATAGAGGCTAAAATGTGTTCTTTGTAACTCAGTCTAAAATAAAGTTGTCGAGCAGTCTTTGAATGACTTCAAAATTTAATTTGTAAAAAGAAAATAAAAAATAACGAGGTGATGGACTGAACAACCAACCTGTACGGCAGTGATTTGTAGTCCATGAAAACTTTTTAAAAGTTTCTTACAGCTTTTACATATATATTAACACAGTACATAATCATGTGAACATTGGTGAGATCTACAGGCAATTATTTATAATACATGCATTGGTAGATCCCAAGTTCAGTAAATACTATCAAAAGATACAAAAAATAATTTACAGCCAAACATAGTCTTGTGGTGGTTGTTGTCATTTGTCTTCAGTCATTAGAATTATTAAAAGAGTAGCTACCAACTAGGAAAAAGTCTACAAATATTTTATACTGGGTCATTTCTATCTATTCTATATCAAATAGTACTACAGTACGAGCTCTAACTATGGAGATCCACATGGTGTTTAAAGGGTTCAGTTTTTAGGGGATTGATTTGACATTATATACTTTTTTCTGGTGTTCTTTATTCCTACCTGTGGATCTTGGCTTTCTTCTACCATCATTCTTATTCATCCTGAAGAACTTCTTGTAGCTTCTTTGTAATGTAGGTTTTCTTATATCTAGGATGAGAGTACATAAAACCCTACAATATTTACCAGAACACTTCTGCCTTAGATAGAAGGCCCTTAGATGGCCCAGAATTCTAATCCCTGTCCCCCTGTACAATCCAGTTGTTGAAATATCTGCTCAAATATTTAAGATCTTTGTTAATTCTATCTGCTCTTAGTCTTGGTAACTTGCCCTATTCAACCCATTAGAATTCCGGGGAAAAATTTGTAGTTTTTTACTGATTTTAAAATGATTTAAAGTAGTGCTCTCTAAAGGAAGGAGCATTTACCTCAAGGATTCTTCTAATCACCCATCCAACCCAAATGTTGAAGAAAATAACAGAACTTTATTATTTCATTGTCTTAAATTTTTCAACTTGGTGCTTATTTCAATGGATATAATATAATAGTTAGGTAAGACATATATATTTTATTAAAATTGTTTATATTTAATAAAATAAGCCAAGTGATATATATAATAAACTAAGAATTAAAAATTCAACACATGTGGTATTAACAGATTAGAGGACTAGTATTCAAGAAGAAAACTTAACAGAAAATATCCACATAGGATCATGGAAAGGAAATTTGTATGGAAAACATAGAAATGAGTCTAAGAGTTCTGTGTGACCTAAAGACTACCTGTTATGTAGTTGGAGATACAGAGGAGAGTATGAAAATAATAAGACATAAGCATCATTCGAAGAAATACTGGCTATGAATTTTCCAAAATATAATAAAATATATCAAAATAGTGTTACAAACAGTCCTACAAACTTCAAACAGAATTAATATTAGGAAAATAACATCTACGCACATCATAGTCAAACTGTTGAAAACTAAATTTTAAAAAAATAATCTTAAAGACAGCAATAGAACATAAATACTACCTTCAAAGTCACAGAATAAGATTGACAACATACTGTACAAAATAAGGGAAACCAGAATGGAAGTGAATGAAATGTTTAAAAGACCAAGAAAAAAGAATCCAATGTAGAATTCTTTACCAATAGGAATTAAAATAAAGCTATCTTATAGAAGTAAAGAAGAGAAAGCCAAGTGAATTAATTGCCAGTATACCTACACTAAAAGAAGCAAATTTGTCAGGCAGACAGAAAACAGTGGGCACCTCTATGTCTTTGAAGATATTTGTATTTAGTCTTCTGCCCATTTTTTCATTGGGTTGTTTGTTTTTTTGGTATTGACCTGCATGAGCTGTTTGTATATTTTGGAGATTAATCCCTTGTTGGTTGCTTTGTTCGCAAATATTTTCTCCCATTCTGAGGATTGTCTTTTTGTTTTGTTCATGGTTTCTTTTGCTGTGCAAAAGCTTTTAAGTTTAATTACATCCCATTTGTTTGTTTTTGTTTTTATTTTCATTACTCTAGGAGGTGGGTCAAAAAAGATCTTGCTGCAATTTATGTCAAAGAGTGTTCTGCCTATGCTTTCCTCTAAGAGTTTTATACTTTCTGGCCTTACATTTAGGTCTTTAATCCATTTTGAGTTTATTTTTGTGTGTGGTGTTAGGGAATGTTCTGGTTGCATTCTTTTACATGTAGCTGTTTAGTTTTCCCAGCACCACTTATTGAAGAGACTGTCTTTTCTCCATTGTATATTCCTGCCTCCTTGTCATAGATTAGGTGACCCCAGGTGCGTGGGTTTATCTCTAGGCTTTCAATCTGTTCCATTGATCTATATTTCTGTTTTTGTGCCAGTATCATACTGTCTTGATAACTGTAGCTTTTTATACAGTATAGTCTGGAATTAAGGAGCCTGATCTCTCCAGCTCCGTTTTTCTTTCTCAATATTGCTTTGGCTGTTTGGGGTCTTTTACGTTTCCATACAAATTGTAAATTTTTTTGTTCTAATTCTGTGAAAAATGCCATTGGTAATTTGATAGGTATTGCATCGAATCTGTTGATTGCTTTGGGTAGTATAGTCATTTTGACAATACTGATTCTTCCAATTCAAGAACATGGTATGTCATCTGTTTGTGTGGTCTTTGATTTCCTTCATCAGTATCCTATAGTTTTCTGAGTATAGGTTTTTGGTAGGTTTATTCCTAGGTATTTTATTATTTTTGTTGCAGTAGTAAATGGGATTGTTTCCTTAATTTCTCTTTCTGATCTTTCATTGTTAGTGTATAAGAATGCAAGAGATTTCTGTGTACTAATTTTGTATCATACAAGAGAATACTATCTACTTAAATTACCAATTCTCCTCCACTATCATCTTTAAAATCACTTAAAGGAGTTGGGACTAAATCTGACAGAATATGCTGGTGCTGAAGGGGAAGAATTTACCTTGCCACAGTTCAGGTGAAAATGAGGGGACAGTTGTACAAGGCTGGGACCTCAATGGATTGTCAGATACTATACATTTCATTATAAAATCTCTAGAGAGTCATATTATTGTTCAGTATTTTACAAGTTTTTCTGTTTCAGCCACAGATACATGATTTTCTAAAGAACTGTCTCAGCTTGGGAAACCCATGTTTAAACATTTTTAAAAATTCTTCATGCAAAATTAATTAGTAGGAAATTTATAACAATAAGAAATTGTCAAACTCCTTAGGTGTGGAGGTTGGCAGAGAAATGGGAAGTGAAGAACTCAAAACCGCCTTTGATTGTGCATGCACTAAGTTTTTATTAGTCATTTTATTCTGATAGCTATCCAGGAGGTTCAAATGCCTTACCACTGGAGACCACCATAAATACGCAAAACAACAAAATTTTCACATAAAGAGCATAAATATCCTTTCAAAGAAAAAATCATAATCTAGCTCATGCTAATCAAGTCTGTATTGTTGCATAAAGAATGCTAAGCAGCTGAGTATCAGGAAATGTTGAAAGAAAACCAGAGATAAATTATTTTGAAATATTTTTCAAAAAACATTTCAATCCCTTGTTATTCAGCTAAAAGTAATTATGTTATAATTTATAATTAGGACAGAGTATGTATTCTTACTAATAAAATTCTTAAATGAATTTTAAAATAACTAGAAATGTATCTTCCTAATAGTCAAATTTTTGTAAGATTTTTGTTTGTCTTAGAGTGTATTTATAACTGAACTTCCAAAAGTTTTAATAAGAATTGATGGGTATTCTTAAAATTTAGAATTTTAATATTAATTTATCATTAGTACAAAATTAAATATGGATATTAAATCTGAAGTAGACGTTTTTCGAAAATAAAATAAGCTTTGTAATCATGCTTTCTATTTTAAAATATGTAATTGCACATGTTTTAAGGAACAGTGGAAACAATCTGAATAGCATTTGAAAATGAGAAAGGACATTATCAAACTCCAGGAGATGCTTAGTAGAATTTTATTTGTAAACCTGGTCATTAGATGGGGAAAAAAATCCTTCTTATAGTAAAATCCTCTTTCTACTTATTTTGTTTTAAGTAAATAAAAATTTGAATTCTATGGTATGTATTTAGATATATAGCAACATGGGCTTTTTCAAATAAGACTGATGCCTTTTTAAAAGAAGAAATAAAACAGAAAGGCTTAGGTTTTGTACCTTGATTACATCCATATTCTTCTTGTCAAGCACTTTTCAAGGAAATAGGTATTGCTAACATTTATCCTGTTTGGTTGATAAGTTAAATGAGACACAGTAATATTTTATTTTGGCATACATATTTATTAATCCAATTAAGCATCTTTGAGTTTAGGGCTCCATCTGTTTTCAATAAACTAAAAAAGAACAAAATTTAAGAGAAGACAGAATCAAATATTACATGTTTCAAATCAGTTTTTATTTTCTGGGACCTTGGTAATGATCATTCAAATATGCAATAATGTAGCTTCTTTCAGTAAAAGGACTGTAAAAAAACTGTCTTGAAGTTGTGCCTTATGTAAGATTTCATTGTCTTTCATAATATATTTAACTAATTAAGTTAACAATATCATGTTTCTTAAGATTATTTGCAGGAAATATTTAAATTAGAGGTGAGATTTTGCTATCACTTTGTAAAACTATATTGTAAAATCAGCCACAACAATTATTTGTTCCTAGACATTGTAGTGAGCTAAATAAAGTTGCATACCAAATGAAATGTACTCACGGGTAATTTTTTTTTAACATCTTTATTAGAGTATAATTGCTTTACAATGGTGTGTCAGTTTCTGCTTTATAACAAAGTGAATCAGTTATACATATACATATGTCCCCATATCTCTTCCCTCTGGCATCTTCCTCCCTCCCACCCTCCCTATCCCCCGCAACGAGGTGGTCACAAAGCACCGAACTGATCTCCCTGTGTTATGCAGCTGCTTCCCACTAGCTATCTATTTTACATTTGGTAGAGTATATATGTCCATGCCACTCTCTCACTTTCTCCCAGCTTTCCCTTCCCCCACCCATATCCTCAAGTCCATTCTCTAGGAGGTCTGTATCTTTTTTTCCATCTTGCCCCTAGGTTCTTCAGAGCATTTTATTTTTATTTATTTATTTTTTTTTAGATTCCATATATATTTGTTAGCATACAATATTTGTTTTTCTCTTTCTGACTTACTTCACTCTGTATGATAGTCTCTAGGTCCATCCACCTCACTACAAATAACTCAATTTCGTTCCTTTTTATGGCTGAGTAATATTCCATTGTATATATGTGCCACATCTTTATCCATTCATCTGTTGATGGACACTTATATTGCTTCTATGTCCTGGCTATTGTAAATAGAGCTGCAACGAACATTTTGGTACATGACTCTTTTTGAATTATGGTTTTCTCCGGGTATATGCCCAGTAGTGGGATTGCTGTGTCATATGGTAGTTATATTTTTAATTTTTTAAGGAATATCCACACTGTTTCCATAGTGGCTGTATCAATTTACATTCCCACCAACAGTGCAAGAGGGTTCCCTTTCCTCAACACCCTCTCCAGCATTTATTGTTTGTAGATTTTTTGAAGATGGCCATTCTGACCGGTGTGAGATGATGTCTCATTGTAGTTTTGATTTGCATTACTCTAATGATTAATGATGTTGAGCATTCTTTCATGTGTTTTTTGACAATCTGTATATCTTCTTTGGACAAATGTCTATTTAGGTCTTCTGCTCATTTTTGGATTGGGTTGTTTGTTTTTTTGATATTGAGCTGCATGAGTTGCTTGTATGTTTTGGAGATTAATC
>NC_041220.1:134032774-134035221 GCF_002837175.3 Physeter macrocephalus | reverse complement strand
TTCATTCTTTTACATGTGGCTGTCCAGTTTTCCCAGCACCATTTATTGAAGAGGCTGTCTTTTCTCCATTGTATATTCTTGCCTCCTTTATCAAACATAAAGTGACCATAGGTGCATGGGTTTATCTCTGGGCTTTCTATCCAGTTCCACTGATCTATATTTCTGTTTCTGTGCCAGTACCATACTGTCTTGATTACTGTAGCTTTGTAGTATAGTCTGAATTCCAAGAGCCTGATTCCTCCAGCTCCATTTTTCTTTCCCAGGATTGCTTTGGCTATCGGGATCTTTTATGTTTCCATGAAAATTGTGAAATTTTTTCCTCTAGTTCTGTGAAAAATGCCAGTGGGAGTTCGACAGGGATTGCATGGAATCTGTAGATTGCTTTGGGTAGTATAGTCATTTTCACAATGTTAATTCTTCCAATCCAAGAACATGGTACATCTCTCCATCTGTTTGTATCATCTTTAACTTCTTTCATCAGTGTATTATAATTTTTTGCATACAGGTCTTTTGTCTCCTTAGGTAGGTTTATTCCTAGATATTTTATTCTTTTTGTGGCAGTGGTAAATGGGAGTGTTTTCTTAATTTCACTTTCAGACTTTTCATCATTAGTGTATAGGAATTCTCTATGTATACTATAATGTCATCTGCAAACAGTGACAGCTTTACTTCTTTTTTTACAATCTGTATTCCTTTTATTCCTTTTTCTTCTCTGATTGCTGTGACCTAAACTTCCAAAACTATGTTGAATAATAGTGGTGAGAGTGGGCAACCTTGTCTTGTTCCTGATCTTAGTGGAAATGGTTTCAGTTTTTCACCATTGAGGATGATGTTGGCTGTGGGTTTACCATATATGGCCTTCATTATTTTGAGGAATGTTCCCTCTATGCCTACTTTCTGGAGGGTTTTTATCATAAATGGGTGTTGAATTTTGTCGAAAGCTTTCTCTGCATCTATCAAGATGACCATATGGTTTTTCTGCTTCAATTTGTTACTATGGTTTATCACATTGATTGATTTGCATATATTGAAGAAGCCTTGCATTCCTGGGATAAACCCCACTTGATTATAATGTATGATCCTTTTAATGTGCTGTTGGATTCTGTTTGCTAGTATTTTGTTGAGGAGTTTTGCATCTATGTTCATCAGTGATATTGGCCTGTAGTTTTCTTTCTTTGTGACATCTTCGTCCTCTTTTGGTATCAGAGTGATGGTGGCCTCGTAGTATGAGTTTGGGAGTGTTCCTCCCTCTGCTATATTTTGGAAGAGTTTGAGAAGGATAGGTGCTAGCTCTTCTCTAAATGTTTGGTAGAATTTGCCTGTGAAGCCATCTGCTCGTGGGCTGTTGTTTGTTGGAAGATTTTTAATCACAGTTTTAATTTCAGCGCTTGTGATTGGTCTGTTTATATTTTCTATTTATTCCTGGTTCAGTCTCGGAAGGCTGTGCTTTTCTAAGAATTTGTCCATTTCTTCCAGCTTGTCTGTTTTATCGGCATATAGTTACTTGTAGTAATCTCTCATGATCCTTTGCATTTCTGCAGTGTCAGTTGTTACTTCTCCTTTCTAATTTCTAATTCTATTGATTTGGGTCTTTTCCCTTTTTTTCTTGATGGATCTGGCTAATGGTTTATCCATTTTGTTTATCTTCTCAAAGAACCAGCTTTTAGTTTTATTGATCTTTGCTATTGTTTCCTTCATTTCTTTTTCATTTATTTCTGATCTGATCTTTATGATTTCTCTCCTTCCAACTTTGGGTTTTCTTTGTTCTTCTTTCTCTAATTGCTTTAGGTGTAAGGCTACGTTGTTTATTTGAGATGTTTCTTGTTTCTTAAGGTAGGCTTGTATAGCCATAAACTTCCCTCTTAAAACTGCTTTTGCTGCATCCCATAGGTTTGGGGTCATTGTGTTTTCATTGTCATTTGTTTCTAGGTATTTTTTGATTTGGCTTAATTTGTGACCCAAGATATGAGCTATCCTGGAGAATGTTCCATGAGCACTTGAGAAGAATGTGTATTCTGTTGTTTTTGGATGGAATGTCCTATAAATATCAATTAGCTCCATCTTGTTTAATGTATCATTTAAAGCTTGTGTTTCCTTATTTATTTTCATTTTGGATGATCTGTCCATTGGTGAAAGTGGGGTGTTAACATCCCCTACTATGATTGTGTTCCTGTCAATTCCCCTTTTATGGCTGTTAGTATTTGCCTTATGTATTGAGGTGATCCTATGTTGGGTGCATAAATATTTACAGTTGTATATATTCTTCTTGGATTGATCCCTTGGTCATTATGTAGTTTCCTTCTTTGTCTCTTGTAATAGTCTTTATTTTAAAGTCTATTTTGTCTGATATGAGTATTGCTACTCCAGCCTTCTTTTGATTTCCATTTGCATGGAATATCTTTTTTCATCCCCTCACTTTCAGTCTGTGTGTGTCTTTAGCTCTGAAG
>NC_041220.1:134030254-134032606 GCF_002837175.3 Physeter macrocephalus | reverse complement strand
ACTTGTTGTTTTTCCCTTGCTGCTTTTAATATTTGTTTTTTGTATTTAATTTTTGATAGTTTGATTAATATGTGTCTTGACGTGTTTCTCCTTGGATTTTTCCTGTATGGGACGCTCTGTGCTTCCCGGACTTGATTAACTATTTCCTTTCCCATATTAGGGAAGTTTTCAACTATAATCTCTTTAAATATTTCTCAGTCCCTTTCTTTTTCTCTTCTTCTTCTTGGACCCCCTATAATTCGAATGTTGGTGCATTTAATGTTGTCCCAGAAGTCTCTGAGACTTTCCTCAATTCTTTGCATTCTTTTTTCTTTTTTCTGCTCTGTAGTAGCTATTTACACTATTTTATCTTCCAGGTCACTTCTCCGTTCTTCTGCCCCAGTTATTCTGCTATTGATCCCTTATAGAGAATTTTTAATTTCATTTATTCTGTTGTTCATCTTTGTTTGTTTGCTCTTTAGTTCTTCTAGGTCCCTGTTAAACGTTTACTGTATTTTCTCCATTCTATTTGCAAGATTTTGGATCATCTTTACTCTCATTACTCTGAATTCTTTTTCAGGTAGACTGCCAATTTCCTCTTCATTTGTTAGGTCTGGTGGGTTTTTGCCTTGCTCCTTCATCTGCTGTGTGTTTCTCTGTCCTCTCCTTTTGCTTAACTTACTGTGTTTGGGGTCTCCTTTTCGCAGGCTGCCGGTTCGTAGTTTCAGTTGTTTTTGGTTTCTGTCCCCAGTGGCTAAGGTTGGTTCAGTGGGTTGTGTATGCTTCCTGGTGGAGGGGACTGGTGCCTGTGTTCTGGTGGATGAGGCTGGATCTTGTCTTTCTGGTGGGCAGGTCCACATCTGGTGGTGTGTTTTGGGGTGTCTGTGGCCTTATTATGATTTTAGGCAGCCTCTCTGCTAATGGATGGGGTTGTGTTCCTGTCTTGCTACTTGTTTGGCATAGGGTGTCCAGCACTGTAGCTTGCTGGTCGTTGAGTGTTGCTGGGTCTTGGTGTTGTGATGGAGATCTCTGGGAGATTTTTGCCATTTGATATTACGTGTAGCTGGGAGGTCTCTTGTGGACCAGTGTCCTGAACTTTACTCTACCACCTCAGAGGCACAGCCCTGATGCCTGTCTGGAGCACCAAGAGCCTGTCCTCCACTCGGCTCAGAATAAAAGGGAGAAAAAAAAAGAAAGAAAGAAAAAAGAAAGAAGAAGATAAAATAAAATATAATAAAGTTATTAAAATAAAAAATAACAAGAAAAAAAATTTTAAGTAATAAAAAAAAAAGGACAGACAGAACCCTAGGACAATTGGTAAAAGCAAAGCTATACAGAGAAAGTCACACACAGAAGCATACACATACACGCTCACAAAAAGAGAAAAGGGGGGGGAATATATATATCGTTGCTTCCAAATTCCACCTCCTCAACTTGGGATGATTCGCTGTCTATTCAGGTATTCCACAGATGCAGGGTACATCAAGTTGATTGTGGAGCTTTAATCCACTGCTCCTGAGGCTGCTGGGAGACATTTCCCTTTCTCTTCTGTGTTCGCACAGCTCCTGGCTTCAGCTTTGGATTTGGACCCGCCTCTGTGTGTTGGTCGCCTGAGGACGTTTGTTCTATGCTCAGACAGGACGGGGTTAAAGGAGCAGCTGATTCGGGGGCTCTGGCTCACTCAGGCCGGGGGGAGGGAGGGGTACGGATGCAGGGCAAGCCTGCGGCAGCAGAGACTGACATGACGTTGCCCAGCCTGAGGTGCGCCGTGCATTCTCCCGGGGAAGTTGTCCCTGGATCACGGGACCCTGGCAGTGGCGGGGTGGACAGCCTTGAGGTGCGCCGTGCATTCTCCCGGGGAAGTTGTCCCTGGATCACGGGACCCTGGCAGTGGCGGGCTGCACAGCCTCCCGGGAGGGGAGGTGTGGAGAGTGACCTGTGCTCGCACACAGGCTTCTTGGTGGCTGTAGCAGCCTTAGCGTCCCACGCCCGTCTCTGGGGTCCGTGCTGATAGCCATGGCTCGCGCCCATCTCTGGAGCTCCTTTAAGCGGCACGCTTAAGCCCCTCTCCTCGCGCCCCAGGAAGCAAAGAGGGAAGAAAGAGTCTCTTGTCTTTTCGGCAGCTCCAGACTTCTCCCGGACTCCCTCCCGGCTAGCCGTGGTGCACTAACCCCTTCAGGCTGTGTTCATGCAGCCAACCCCAGTCCTCTCCCTGGGATCCGACCGAAGCCCGAGCCTCAGCTCCCAGCCCCCGCCCGCCCTGGCAGGTGAGCAGACAAGCCTCTCGGGCTGGTGAGTGCTGGTCGGCACCGATCCTCTGCGGGAATCTCTCCGCTTTGCCCTCCGCACCCCTGTGGCTGCGCTCTCCTCCGC